>NW_027507764.1:584223578-584493578 GCF_037356315.1 Lithobates pipiens | reverse complement strand
AGCATCATGGTTTGGCCTGCTTTCTTCAGCAGGACAGGAAGATGGTTAAAATTGAGGGGGAAGATGGATGCAGCCAAATACAGGACCATTCTGGATGAAAACCTGTTGGAGTCTGCAAAAGACCTGAAACTGGGACGGAGATTTATCTTCCAACAAGACAATGATCCAAACATACAGCAAAATCTACAAAGGAATGGTTCACAAACAAACGTATCCAGGTGTTGGAATGGCCAAGTCAAAGTCCAGACCTGAATCCAATCGAGAATCTGTGGAAAGAGCTGAAAACTGCTGTTCACAAACGCTCTCCATCCAACCTCACTGAGCTCCAGCTGTTTTGCAAGAAGAATGGGCAAGAATTTCAGTCTCTCGATGTGCAAAACTGATAGAGACACCCCAAGCGACTTGCAGCTGTAATCGCAGCAAAAGGCGACTCTACAAAGTATTAACACAAGGGGGCCGAATCATTTGCACGCCCCACTTTTCATTTTTTTATTAGTTAAAAAGTTTCAAAAATCCAATAGATTTCGTTCCACTTCACAATTGTGTCCCACTTGTTGGTGATTCTTCACAAAAAATAATTTTTTTTTTATATCTTTATGTTTGAAGCCTGAAATGTGGCAAAAGGTTGAAAAGTTCAAGGGGGCCGAATACTCTCGCAAGGCACTGTGTATATATATATATATATATATATATATATATTTATATATTTCGATATATATTCTTATACATATTTTTTGTAAAATAAATAAATAATAATAAAAAAAAATAAAAAAATTATTTGCAATAAGTGTATATTGATTGGTTTGCACAAAAGTTATTGTGTCTACAAAATAGTAATTTTTTTGTACCAGTAATGGCGGTGAGCTACAATTTTATTTATTTTATTTTTTTAAATCGGGACTGCGACATTGGGGACGGACAGGTCGGACACTTTTGACACATTTTTGGACCATTGACATTTATACAGCGATCAGTGCTATAAAATGCACTGATTACTGTGTAAATGTCACTGGCAGGGAAGGGGTTAACACCAGAGGGCGATCAAGGGGTTAACTGTGTTCCCTAGGAAGGTGTTTCTTACTGTGGGGGGAGGGGATAGACTAGAGAAGAGAGAGATCGTTGTTCCTACTTGGTAGGAACAGACGATCTGTTTCTCCTCCCGTCAGAACTGGGATCCTTAGAAAAGATTGGTGTGTTTGCCCCCCCCCCCCCCCCATGCATGAGCAGATGTGTCGTAGGACTTCGGCTCCCAAATTTAGCCCTGCAGCACATTTCATCTTTTTATTGTGGGGTTCGAGTAAGGCTCCATTCACATAGGTTCCTATGGAAAACGTCATTCACATCAATGCATTTTTACCTGCCTCTGTGCCTTTGGAAAGGGTCAGGGACTTTATTTTTTTATTTTTTATTTTTTTTTAAACCCAAAACTGCTTTTATGCTTCAACAAACTTCAATGGAGAAGCTGCATGAAAAGGTGTAGTGTTTTTACCACGATTTAGCATTTTTAAATCTGTCCAACAACAAATTAAAAAAATAAATAAAAAACCATGCATGAAAAAAAATTGCAAATTGCGCCAAAAATAATAAAAGAAACAACAAAAAAAAAAAACTGAAAGCACAGCAAAAAGCACTACTAAAATGCTCAAAAGCAACATGCATAGCTCGATTCACATCTATGCATGTTGCTTTTGCACGTTTCTGCTGTTTTCGCGGTGCTTGTCGTGTTTTTGGACACATGTTTTTGCCGTGATTTGCTTTTTTTTTTTTTACACTGTATATAGCTAATTGCTTAGGAGGGGGTCTTAACAACCGATGAGTCATGAGCTGTCAGTGAGCTTCCCCGTGGAATGTAAAAAACAAAACAAAAAAAAAACTGCTGGCTAAAAAGAGGAAAAAAAAACAGCATTGCTTTTTTTTTTTTTAAATAAAATAAATTGTCAAAAACTGTGTTTTTATTTTGACACTTTTTGGTGATTGAGTAGGGGGGGGATCTGGGTGCCCTTGTGACGGACTGGAGTTTATATGGTCACAAAACAGACACCCCAAAGCAAAGTACATATTCATTTTTTTTTATATTTCTAAACATATCCCTTCTATTCTATTAATAACCAGTAGATGGCAGAGAAGGTACACAAACAGAGTCTATATAAGGCCACACACCATGTGACTGGAAATTAAACTACTTCCAGCCATAAAGTCAGTGGTCATATCTCATGCTGTTTGTGTGATTCTTTGCAGGTATGTACTCTAAATTGTTCCTAATCTGTATTAACCTGTGATAGAAAGATTCCTAAACATCTTGAGCAGATGCAGAAAAAGTCTCAGCAGATTTTATGCTATAGTTTTGCTGTAATTAGAAGTTTAGAACAGCATGTGTCAGAAACAAGTGAAAAGTGCATAAGAACATGAAAATACTGCATTAGTCAGAACAAATGTCTATGATAAACACTAAACCTTTCTAAATAGGTATATTTAAACCTGATTTATTGAAAATGGCATAGATTTATAGAAGCACATGTTTTCTGTTATTTAATATAGAAAAAACCTATTGTATGTAAAGCTTATGTATTGCATCATACAGACATGCAATGTGCACCATCCAGTGGTTAAAAAAAAGTACTACCATGAAAATATTTGTATTAAAGCAATGCATTGCTAGTATGATTATTGCACACTTAAAGTGTACCAGAGAGATAAAGATAATTATCTATAACACTGAATAACAGGAATATATATGTTATTAAAATATAGTAATGTTCATTGTTATAACTACGTTTTAAAATACTTTAGTTAAAATCGGTATTATATATATTGTTAATGGTTATAAACATGGGACTATAAAAATGTAAAAGATGTATTGTTATGTAAAAAAAAAACTACTTCCAGCCATAAAGTCAGTGGTCATATCTCATGCTGTTTGTGTGATTCTTTGCAGTCCACGCCAAGCTGATCACCTTATCTCATCGCGTCTACAATCATCGGCTCTCTTAATTCACATTTTGAGGCCGGTAACACCCTCATACCCCCACTAATCCTTGGCCAGGGTTGTGCGGAAGAGGCCCTTGTCCCTATCAACATGGGGGTGGGGTGCTTTTGGGTGGATAGGACAGAGTCCCCCTGTCCCAAAGCAAACCCCCCTACCCAGGGGTCAAGTCCTGGGGAAAAAAGTGTGGGAACTCTCACCCAAGATCCACTCCCCCACCAAAAAAAATAAAAATAAATATAGGTACGCTCATATGCATATATATTTCACAGAAAATACAGTACATTTATTGTAAAGTGCCAGTTTACAAATACAAAATAAGTTAACTTGTCAAACAGAATAATCAACACAATGGGTGATGATCTTTCCCTCGCAGGGAATTTCTTACACAAATACACCCTTTTCCAAATTCAAATACAGCAAATTAGAAAATATCACACAAACTGGAATAACGTTGCCCTTGCCGTGCAAGATTATCGGCAACGGATCAAAAAACTCACGGATCGGATCATTCCTTGGATCAGAGTCACAGATCGGATCTTTTTTCGGATCAGCAAATAATAATTGAATTTGCAAAAACCTGTGAAAAATTTCACCACCATATAGTCCCCACTGCAATATACATCTCCCCTACTGTAATATCCACGTCATCTCCCCCAATAATATTTTGGCTGAGCATGGATGGGTATGGCTGGGTATTAGCAGACTATGTATTGGCAGGGTAAGTATTGGCAGGGTATTGCAGAATATTGGCAGGATAAGTATTGGCAGGGTATTGCAGAGTATTGGCAGGGTATGGCAGATTATTGCTGGGTATTGCAGATTATTGGCAGGGCATTGCTGGGTATTGCAGGGTAAGTATTGCAGAGTCTTGGCAGGGTAAGTATTGCAGAGTAAGTATCGGCAGGGTATGTATTGCAGAGTATTGGCAGGGTATTGCAGAGTATCGGCGGGGTATGTATTGCAGAGTATTGGCAGGGTAAGTATTGCAGAGTAAGTATCGGCAGGGTATGTAATGCAGAGTATTGGCAGGGTATTGCAGAGTATTGGCAGGGTAAGTATTCCAGAGTATTGGCAGGGTATGTATTGCAGAGTATTGGCAGGGTATGTATTGCAGAGTATTGGCAGGGTATTGCAGAGTATTGGCAGGGTATGTATTGCAGAGTATTGGCAGGGTATTGCAGAGTAATGGCAGGGTATGTATTGCAGAGTATTGGCATGGTATTGCAGAGTGCTGGCAGAGTATTTCAGCGGATTGGGTAATGTAGAGTATTGGGTATTGCGGAGTTTTGGCAGGGTGTTGCAGAGTATTGGGTAATGCAGAGTATTGGGTATTGCAGAGTATTGGGTAATGCAGAGTATTGGCAGGGTATTGCAGAGTATTGGCAGGGTATTGCAGAGTATTGGGTAATGCAGAGTATTGGCGGGGTATTGCAGAGTATTGGGTAATGCAGAGTATTGGCGGGGTAATGCAGAGTATTGGCGGGGTAATGCAGAGTATTGGGTAATGCAGAGTATTGGCAGGGTAATGCAGAGTATTGGGTAATGCAGAGTATTGGAAGGGTATTGCAGAGTATTGGCGGGGTATTGCAGAGTATTGGCGGGGTATTGCAGAGTATTGGCGGGGTATTGCAGAGTATTGGTGGAGTAATTCAGAGTATTGGCAGGGTATAGCAGAGTATTGGTGGAGTAATGCAGAGTATTGGTGGAGTAATGCAGAGTATTGGCGGGGTATTGCAGAGTATTGGGTAATGCAGAGTATTGGTGGAGTAATGCAGAGTATTGGCGGAGTTTTGGTGGAGTAATGCAGAGTATTGGTGGAGTAATGCAGAGTATTGGTGGAGTAATGCAGAGTATTGGTGGAGTAACGCAGAGTATTGGCGGAGTAATGCAGAGTATTGGCAGAGTAATGCAGAGTATCGGCAGAGTAATGCAGAGTATCGGCGGAGTAATGCAGAGTATCGGCGGAGTAATGCAGAGTATCGGCGGAGTAATGCAGAGTATCGGCGAAGTAATGCAGAGTATTGGCGGAGTAATTCAGAGTATTGGCGGAGTAATGCAGAGTATTGGCAGAGTAATGCAGAGTATTGGCAGAGTAATGCAGAGTATCGGCGGAGTAATGCAGAGTATCGGCGGAGTAATGCAGAGTATCGGCGAAGTAATGCAGAGTATCGGCGAAGTAATGCAGAGTATCGGCGGAGTAATTCATAGTATCGGCGGAGTAATGCAGAGTATTGGCGGGGTAATGCAGAGTATTGGCGGGGTAATGCAGAGTATTGGCGGGGTAATGCAGAGTATTGGCGGGGTATTGCAGAGTATTGAGTAATGCAGAGTATTGGTGCAGTAATGCAGAGTATTGGTGGGGTATTGCAGAGTATTGGGTAATGCAGAGTATTGGCGGAGTAATGCAGAGTGCTAGTGACTAACCTGGTTTACTTCTCGGGAGAGAACTGGGTAGAGGGGAGGGAGGAGACAGTCTGTATCCCAGCAGTGTGTGTCTGTCGCTGGCTGCGCTGGAGGCCGTATGCGCACTGCCCACCGACTCCAGTGCGTGCCCACGTGTACGGCCGACGTCATGTGACCGGTTGCTAGATGCGGAGCGGCCCTAGCCTAGCAACCAGTCACTCGGGCGGCAGAGGAGCGGCGGGCTACGCACGAGCGGCGGGCCACGCTCTGGCGGCGGGCTACTCAGGCGGCTAATGGGAACGGCGTTCCCGTTGTGGAAATAGTACGGGAACGCCGTTCCCATACGTTCCCGCAGGACTCGAGCCCTGCCCCTACCCCATGATGAGGGCATGTGGCCTGGTATAGTTCAGGAGGCGGGGGCAGCTCGCTCGTCTCCCCCCTTTCCTGGCCTGCCAGGCTGCATGCTCGGATTAAGAAGACGCCACCCAATTTTTTCTTTCATTTGGGTGTGAGGTTCCCCTCAAAATCAATACCTGACCTAAGGGCCTGGTATAGATTGGGGGGGTTGATTTATTCAAATCAAATTAGTGTTCAAAACTGATCAGATGCACGATTCAGATGTGTTCCCATAGAAGGCAATGAGCCCGGAATTCACATCTGAACTGCACAGCAATGCTCAGAAAATCCACAGGACTGTTTTTAAAGTCGCAGCAAATTTGCACTACCGCTGCACCACATATGTGAACCGGCTCTATAGAAAGCCGGTTTGATTCACATGTCATGCAAATCGGAATGCGGCTCAAAACGCATCCAATTCACATATGTGTGAACGGCACCTTACGGGGAGTATCAAAAATCCAGTTATTTTCAATGAAAATGCATGGCTAGAGAAGAGATCTGAATTTCCTGATGCAGCATACATGATATAGTTCCGCCCCTATAGCCACCCACAGGACCTTGTCCACTCACTTTTGGATCATCATTTTTTCATTGAATGCACAGGTCAGCTATTAAAGAGGAAGTAAACCCTGATGAGTTTACTTCCTCTTTCATTCCCAGCAAAGGTAAAGCATAATGGACTACTATGCATCGCATCGCATCGCATCGCATCGCATAGTAGCCCATTATGTGTCACTTACCTGACACAGGAGCCAGCGAAGTCACCGCTGTCCCCTGTAGTCCGGCGCATCCATCTTCTCAGTGGGTCTCGCCGCTCCTGCGCGCCACTGTCTATGGCGCATGCGCCGTAGACAGCAGTGCCTGTCTTTCGGCAAATATCTCCTAAACCGTGTAGGTTCAGGAGATATTTCTTGGACCTACAGGTAAGCCTTAATCTAGGCTTACCTGTAGGTCAAAGTGTGTTGTAAGGGTTTACAACCACTTTAAAGCCAATTTTTGTCTATACGGTATTCTGTATAGCTGTAAATTGTAATCTATCTATCTATATATATATATATATAGTATTTGTACTTTGAGAGTTTTTGATATTTTTTTTTTCATTCTAGTGATTATATCCATAACGGCTGATATAGACAGTTGTCCTGAAGAAGCCCCATTTTGTATGGTGAAACATGTAGACTAATCAGCATTGCAAATATCTTTATGCATTTTGTGATGTTTTAAAATTGATTAAAATTTATATTTTTCATACTTTTCTGTGTTTTTGCGCTCAAAAAGTCCCATTGAAATTTTCTAAATTTTTTTCAATTTATTATATATTTTTTTATATATAAAAGCGATGTGGCACTACAATTTTGTTTCAGTATTTCAGCTCCTATAAAATTCTTTTCACCCACAGGACCTGTTTAGCTCTAAAAGTCAGACTGGAAGCTACCTCCCCCACTTTCTCCTCTTTGTCCTCAATAGATCAACACCTACAGACCGTTACACTCAGGATAAAGCTCTTACCTGCTGACTACGGTGGAGTCCCTCTGGATCATCAGGTTTTTTTCCAGGGCAGAAAGTGACTCCTCCAGTCCTGACAGACCCTAGTACAAAGGGCGCAAATGTACGCTTAAGAACGCACACAGCTTCTTCTCCGAGGGCTCAGCGCTCCCCAAAAGGCAAATGTTGGTCATGTGGAGATGACCCTATGCTTGGAAAGCTACTTTGCAGCAACCGCTTCAGGCAGCTTGCCAGAGCCCAGAGTATAAGAGTTAGCAGGTGTCAACCTTGCTCAAGAAAGTAGTCCCCAAGCACCTGGCAGAATTTTCCAGTCGTCTCGGACACCCAGGGACAGAAGTGGACGAACAGAGTGGATTTGGGGCTCAGCCTAAGTTCGCTTAAGGTGCAAATTTCAGCCATCTCGGCTTTAACCCAAAAGAAATGGGCTGCAAAGCTGCTGGAGCACTTCATGAGCACGGTACTTAGACTACGCCCTCCCAAGAGAAATAGATTCCCTCAATGGGACTTGTCAGTAGTCCTCAATTTTCTAGCAAACCCTCCTCGTACTCCTACAGAAGACTGTTCGTTATGGGATATCACCTTAAAAACGGCTTTCCTATTGGCCATAACTTCAAGGGGAAGGGTGTCGGAACTCCAAGAATTGGGGGCAGCAGAACCTTATTTCATGTTTTTCCCAGTGTCAGGAACCATGAAACAGACTGAGACAGAAGTACAATCAAATCACACTTGTTTATTAATAAAAATAAAAAGGTAAATAGAAAAAAGTGTAGTCAAGCATAGCCAGAGTCCAGTAGCCAGATCGGGTAGTCAGCCAGTCCAAAGTTCATAAACCAGATTGGGTAATCAGCCAGTCCAGAAGTCAGGGATCCAAGGAGAGCAACTGCAAGTAGGATAAGAAGCCAGGAGGGATGTCAGTAAGCCAGTGTTGAAACAAACAGCAGGAGATGGTTCCCTGTGATGTGACCAACGCGAAGGCAAAGGAAAGAGTGAACTGGAAGGCTTTAAATAGGCAGGTCAGACGAGCATCATCGGGAACAGCTGGTAACTGTAGAAATAGAAGAGAGCTGGCAATTAGCCAACAGCTGAGCGGCCAGCCGAGAGGAGGAAGGGCTAAGCCAGCCCTGACACCCAGACAGGGTTGTGCTGAGACCATTGGATCATTTTGTCCCAAAAGTGGCATTGATATTTCATCTCTCCAGTGAATGGGTGCTTCCAGCCTTCCCAGTGAAATCAGATGCGAATCTGCATGAGCTGGGTATTCCAAAAGTCCTCAAAGCCTATCTCCAGGCTACTTCTACATTAAGACGTTCTGACAGACTTTTTCATCATCATGAAAATTTAAAAGGGAAAGAGGCCTCGGTCAGAACCATCTCAGCCTAGATAGTAAAAAATATCCGGTTCCCGACCAGCGCACGACGATGTACGTCGACAGAATGGCACGGGCAGGCATATTGGCGTACATGTACGTCCAATATTCAATGCCGCCCTGCCATCGGGAGCGCGCCGCCGGCGACGCTCCCGCACTGGTCGGGACCCCCGTGAGTCCGGTCGCGGGACCCGCGGACTCGATCGCCGCGGGCATACCCGCGATCGTCTCACGGGTCGGCTGAATGGAGGAAATGCCTTGTAAACAGCATTTTTCCATTCTGCCTAGCAACTAGTGACGCTGATCTCTGCTCCATGTGATTGGAGCAGAGATCAGTGTTCACTAAATGAAAGCCCAACCCCCCACAGTTAGTAACACATCCCTAGGAACACTTAACCTCTACACTGCCACCCCCTGGTTAACCCCTTCACTGCCAGTGTCATTTACACAGGAATCACTGCATTTATATAGCAGTGATTACTGTATAAATGACAATGGTCCCAAAAATGTCCGATGTGTCCCCCACAATGTCGCAGTCACAATAAAAATCGCTGATCGCCGCCATTACTAGTAAAAAAAAAAAAATTATTAATAAAAATGCTATAAAACTATCCCTATTTTGTAAATGCTATAACTTTTGCGTAAACCAATCAATAATCGCTTATTGCGACTTTTTTACCAAAAATATGTAGAAGAATACGTATCGGCCTAAACTGAGGGATATATTTTTGGGGGATATTTATTATAACAAAAAGTAAAAAATAATGCGTTTTTTTTCAAAATTGTCGCTCTATTTTTGTTTATAGAGCAAAAAAAAAAAACGCAGGGGTGATCAAATACCACCAAAAGAAAGCTCTATTTGTGGGAAAAAAAGGACGTCAATTTTGCTTGGAAGCCACGTCGCACGACCGCGCAATTGTCAGTTAAAGCGACGCAGTGCCAAATCGCAAAAAGTGGTCTGGTCTTTGACCAGCAAAATGGTCCGGTCTGTAAGTGGATATTCACCAGGCAAATAGAGTGGCCAGGAAGGATCCTCCAGAGGTGGTTAGAGCTTACTCAACCAAACCAGGGGGATGTTGTCTTCTTAGGCGGCACAGGCAGGATTGTCTCAGGAGACAGTCTGCAAAGAGGGCCAACTGGTCATCACATCATACGTTCTTAACCACTTCAGCCCCGGACCATTTTGCTGGTCAAAGACCAGACCACTTTTTGCGATTCGGCACTGCGTCGTTTAAACTGACAATTGCGCGGTCGTGCGACGTGGCTCCCAAACAAAATTGACGTCCTTTTTTTCCCACAAACAGAGCTTTCTTTTGGTGGTATTTGATCACCCCCGCGGTTTTTATTTTTTGCGCTATAAACAAAAATAGAGCGACAATTTTGAAAAAAATGCATTACTTTTTACTTTTTGTTATAATAAATATCCCCCAAAAATATGTATAAAAACATTTTTTCCCTCAGTTTAGGCCGATACGTATCCTTCTACATATTTTTGGTAAAAAAAAAAAAAAAAAAAATCGCAATTGATTATTGAGCGTTTACAAAATAGGGGATAGTTTTATGGCATTTTTATTAATATTTTTTTTTTTTACTAGTAATGGCGGCGATCAGCAATTTTTATTGTGACTGCGACATTATTATTATCGGACATTTTTGACACATTTTTGGGACCATTGTCATTTATAAAGCAATCACTGCTATATAAATGCAGTGATTCCTGTGTAAATGACACTGGCAGTGAAGGGGTTAACCAGCGGATGGCAGTGTAGGGGTTAAGTGTTCCTAGGGGTGTGTTACTAACTGTTGGGGGCTGGGCTTTAATTTAGTGAACACTGATCTCTGCTCCCAATCACATGGAGCAGAGATCAACGTCACTAGTTGCTAGGCAGAACGGGGAAATGCTTTTTTACAACGGCATTTCCTCGTTCAGCCGCCCCGTGAGATGATCGCGGGTATGCCCGCGGCGATCGGTCGCCGCGGGACCCGCAACTGGACTCACGGGGGCGAGTCTGGTCAAGAGTGTTTTGTACACCCAAATATCGTATTTTTTTTTTTAACCATTTGAGATTCACTCTGTATTAAATAAGATAGAGTAGAAGATTAGATCAGCCTTTTTTTCATACAATCTAATAAGAATAGCGCGACATCAATTACCCCATAAGTCTTTTCTAGTGGCGTCAGGAAAGGAAAATTACGGTATTTGATAAAATTTTCCCATTATCTTTTATTGCGATATCGGGTGGTTTTCATCTTTTCCCCAACAGAGCCACCAGCTGTACAAAGATGAAAAAATGTTGTAAAGCGGATCCTGTTATGCTGAGCGGCCACCAACTGTCTTAATAAAGTTTTTAATGTTGCAGATATAAGTTTTGTTTATTTTCTTTTTTTCTTTTAGCAGATAGTTGTCCTCTGATACCTAGATAGAGATGTCCCTTCAACTGGTGGTAATGTAATATTGGGGTTTATTTACTAAAGCTAGAGAGGGCGAATGTAGTCAATTTTTTTCAGGGGAACCAATCAGCTTCCAGGTTTTAATTGCTAAAGCTTAGCTAAAACAAGCTGAGGTTAGAAGCCGATTGGTTTCTCTACCTTAATAAACCCCGTTGTGTTGGCCCTGAGTGGTCTCGTTAGGTGGCATTGGTTGTGCCACTGTTACTGTATTATGCACTTTAAAAATAATAAAAATAATTTTCCAGAAAAAAAGAAAAAAATATGCTGCAGATACAGATGATGTTCTTTCTCCGGTTCTCTGGGGGTCATCTGGTTTAACCACTTGCCAGCCACCTACAGTTAAACTGTGGTACAGTGCCTCGGCTGCGCCAAACGAGCATGTCGTTTCGTGCACTAGCCTGTGTGGGCACATGCGCAACAATTGGCCAGTGGGGGGGAGCCAATCAGCGGGTCCGTCGTACACGATGTCCGCCCGCAATCATTCCCCATAGAAACAGGGCAGGGATCTGCCAATGTAAAACAAGGCAGATCTCCGTTCTGACAGGGGATGACACAGGATCTGGTCTTCCCCCTATGCAGAGACGGATCTCTGTATTGTGCCAGTCAGACCATCCCCCATACCCAGGGAACACACCCAGGGAACACAACCCCTTGATCACCCCTGATGTTAACCCCTACCCTGCCAGTGTCATTTATACAGTGATCAGTGCATATTTTTAGCACTAATCACTGTAATGATGTCACTGTTCCCCCCAAAACATGTTTCAAAAGTGTCCAATGTGTCCGCCGCAATGTCACAGTCTTGCTAAAAATCACTGATCACCACCATTACTAGTAAAAAAAAAAAAAAAAAAAAAAAAGAAAAGAAGAAGAATAAAAATGCCATAAATATATCCCCTCTTTTGTACACATTGTAACTTTTGCGCAAACCAATAATTATACACACACAAATTTATTTATATATATATATATATATATATACACACACACACACACACACACACACACACACACATACACTGTATTAATTGGTGTATAACATTCACTTTTTCACTATGAAAATCGGGTACAAATAGCGTGTGCGTGTTATACGCCAATACCTTTAGCTGCCTTGGAGGGAACAGGGAGGGGGCAGGACGAGCGTCATCAGATTACATACAGTGAGAATCTGCTGTTTACTTGGTGGCCTCTGTAATAGGAAGTCCCGTCTCCTGGGCCGCCATTAGACCACTGTTCTGTCTATCATAGGAGATTTTCGCTGAATGTAATCTGTCGGCGCTCGTCCCATCCCCCTCTCCCTGTCCCCTCTAGGCTACAGATGGGCATTGATCAGCCTGCACTTATGGCAATGGTGAGGCTGCTGCATTGATGAGGCTAGATTGATGGAACTTGTGAGGCTGCAGATGGGCATTGATGGCAATGGCGAGGCTGCAGATGGGCACTGACCCTTATTTTGCTTCAAAGTTCCTTATTTAAAAATTTCCCTGAATCTTAAAATGAATGTGTGTGTTATACGCCAATAAATACTATATATATATATATATATATATATATATATATAGATAGATAGATATATATATATAGATATATATATATATATATATATAATTTTTTTTTTTTTTTTTTTTTTTGCACTTAGTGGAAAAAATAAAATAAAAGGTGCAGCAACCAACTGGTGCCATTGCATTCTTCAGTCACTCCTACAAGCGCTTTTTTATCTACTCAAATATGAGACCCCTTTCACACAGAGGGCGTTTTGCAGGTGCTATAGCATTAGAAATAGCGCCTGCAATCCGCCCTCAAACTGCTGCTCCATTGCCTCCAGTGTGAAAGCACGAGGGCTTTCACACTTGAGCGGTGCACTGGAAGGGTGTCAGGAAAAGTCCTGTCAGCAGCTTCTCCACCGTTGCTCCCCATTGAAATCAATGGGGGCAGAGCTGCAATACCGCCGGCAAAACGCTGCTATTGCAGGCGGTTTTAACCCTTTCGTTTTACCGCCGACACTATGGGCAGCTTGGTGTGAAAGCCCTCTATGTGTTCCAAATGGTATTACACTATGTGGAACTTTCTTTCATTTTTTGGTTACATCGTGTGACTATATGGGAAAGATTCGGTCCACCCCTCTCTGAGATTACCCATCTCTTGGGTCATTGTTACTGTGAACTATTTGAAGCAAGGTGCGATTATCTCTCATTCGAGCCAGAGGTTGCAGACGTGGATGTTCCAATCCATCGGTGTGTTTTCACCACAATACTTGACGACTCCTTCTGCGTATGTCCTTCTGAGTCTGATAATTCTGGTTAAACCTTCTTATTGCTGGTGTCCGGCGATCTCCCATACTCATTCTTCTTACCTGTCCACCTACTGATGTCATAAGGGTTGCTATTCATCTGCCGGTGTTCTGGCATATTCAGTCCGGCCATCATATAGTGTCCACCCCGTACTGCGCATGCGCAGTACGGAGCAGAAGAAGCGTCAGTAAATCTCTGAAGATGAACGGCGCCTGCGCCGTGAGTCGAGGTGGTAGCCCCACCATCCAAGCGGACATAGGGCTGGCAAAATTACAGGGTCGCTCGCCACGCTTCGCGCTCGGTATGCACAGTACACAGCGGACACTATCCAATGGGGGACTGTATATGATAGGACACAGGGACTAATCTAAATACCTAAGGGTCGATTTACTAAACCCGGAGCATTCAGAATCTGGTGCAGCCCAGACCCCATTCACACTGAGGCAATTGTCAGGTGCTTGAACGCTAAAAAAAAAAAAAAAAAAAAAAAGCACATGAAAAACTCACGAAAACGTATTTCCATTAGACCACTTTCACACTGAGGTGCTTTTCAGGCGCTTTCACGCTAAAAACAGCGCCTAAAAAGCTCACGAAGACTTATTTCCATTAAAATCAATGACTGCTTTCACACTGGGGCAGTGTGCTGGCAGGGCGGTGCAAAACACCCCTCTCCATTGAAATGAATGGAAAGCTCTTCAAAAGCGCCTGAAAAGCTCTTCAAAAGCACTCTTCAGTGTTTTTATAACGTAGAAAAAAAAGGAGGTGCGGGTGCTGTGTCGGTCGGTGAATTACAGAGAAAAGGATTTTACGGTGAGTACAAAAATCCTATCTTCTCTTTTATTCACCTACCTCTGTAACTAAATGGGGCGTCCCCAAGCAGTGCCAAACGAGGGGTGGGGAAAAAAAACAGCATAAAAACTTCATTCACCATGGCAAGTGGGAACTAGTGACACTAAACCCACAAAACAACAGCAGTGTGTGGAAAAAGACCACCATATAATCGGGTATACTCAACAGGAGCGATCCCCAAGACCGCAACATTGCGGAGGTAATGCAACAGTGCATTAACCAAAACAGTACAGCGTTTTTAACGAAAAACCAGGAAAAAAACTCAATTGCAACAACACGGCCGCCTGCAAAATTTTGCGGCCAAACCCAGTATCAGCCGATGCACTGACGTCTACCTTGTAGAACTTGGTAAACGTATGGACAGACGACCAAGTCACCGCCTTACACACCTGAGCGACAGACGCTTGGGGTCGGAAAAGGCCCGATTGCTCTTGTAGAGTGGGCCGTGACTGGAAAGGGGGGCACCTGCCCCTTCAAGGCGTAGGCTTGGACTACAATCTGTCTGATTCACCTGGAAATGGTGGCCAACGAGACCACCATGCCTTTCTTAGGACCAGCCACCGAAACAAACGGTGAGTCTGACTTCCGAAAGGGGGCTTTGGCAGACAAGTACACCTTCAGAGCCCAAACCACATGGAGAGCGTGAAGGGCCACCTCCTTGGGGTGCTTCTGTTTTGGACACAACAATGGTAATACAATGTCCTCATTGATATGAAAAGCCGAAACTACCTACGGCAGAAAGGACAGTTGCAGACGCAACACCACCCTATCCCTGTGGATGACCAGATAAGGCGACTTGCATGATAAGGCTGCCAATTTCGAAACCCTCCTGGCCGATGTGATGGCCACTAGAAACACCACTTTCTGTGAAAGGGTCAACAAGGGAATCTTCCTGATATTCTCAAACGGCAGCTTCTGAAGCGCTGACAACACCAGGTTCAAATCCCATGGAGGTAACGGAGGACGCACAGGAGGGACTACATGTCGCACCCCCTGAAAAAAGGTACTCACTAACGAGCGAGACGCCAGGTGTCACTAGGAAAAGACAGCCAGAGCTGAAATTTGCCCCTTGATGGTACTCAATGCCAACTTCTGGTCTACACCTTGCTGAAGAAACAGCAGGATCCTGGATATAGAGAAAGAGCGCGGATGCCACCCTTTCTCCTCACACATGGAGATGTAGGCCTTCCAAGTACAATGGTATATCTTCCTGGAAGATATAAAGAAGATTTCTGCGCCCTCAACATAGTTGGAATCCGACAGACCCCGGCTCCTCAACACCTGGCTTTCAACAGCCATGCCGTTAAAGCCAGCGATGGTAAAGCAGGGTGAAAGATTGGACCTTGAGACAGGAGGTCCTCCCGCAGCGGCATGCCAATCTGGGACAACCAAGATCACTGGGATCCCCTCGGCTTCCACTCTGCTTAGCAGGCGTGGCAACAGTTTTAGTGGAGGAAAGGCGTAGATCAGCTGGTACTGATCCCACGGAGCCCCCAGCGCGTCTGACGCATCTGCCCACGGATCTCTGGTCCTGGGCATGAACCTTGGTACCTTCCGATTGAGACGGGAGGCCAATAGATCCACATATGGTGTGCGCCACCTCAGGCACACCAGCCTGAATATCTCCGGATGCAACACCCATTCTCCTGGGTCCAGCATCTGTCAACTCAGATAGTCCGCCCGCCAATTTTCCACCCCTGGGATGTAAATGGCCGATAGGGCCGGTACGTGTCACTCTGCCCACCGAAGTATGTGAGCAACCTCCCGAGCAGCGGCTGAGATTCTTGTTCCCCCTTGGTGATTTATGTACACCACAGCCATGGCGTTGTCTGACTGTATCCCGATCGGATGCCCTTGAAGACTTATCGACCATGTGTGGAGGCAAAGCCCAATTACTCTCAATTCGAGCAGATTGATTGGCAACTTGGATTCCTCTGCCGACCAGAGGCCCTGAGCCGACTGAATCCCCATCACTCCACCCCAGTCGGACAGACTGGCGTCCGTAGTGATCACCGTCCATGTCAGAGGAAGGAACGATTTTCCGGACTGAATCACCAGGGACCTCAACCACCAGATCAGGGAGTCCCTGACTGGTTGGCTCACCCTGGATCTGCTTATCCAGGGACAATGGAGATTTGCCCCACTTTGTCAAAATCTCTTTCTGCAGGACTCTGGTGTGGAACTGGGCATAAGGAACCGCCTCAAAGGAGGCTACCATGACCCCCAGCACTCGCATGCAAAAGCAGAGCGGCGACCACTTGCGGCTCATCAGCAGATTGACTGCCGATCTGAGAGTCATCAATTTGTCTGGGGGGAGAAAAACCCATTGCTTCCCCGGAGTCCAATAGTAACCCCAGGTACTCCAGATGCTAAGTCGGTACAACCACCGACTTCTTTAGGTTCAACAGCCACCCAAATTCTTGCAGGTTCTGCAAGGTGATCGCAACATCCTCCTCTAATTCTGAGGCGGAAGATGCTCTTAGGAGGAGATCGTCTAGGTAACCCATGATCACGATCCCGCATTGCCTCAGCAACGGCAATACTGGAGCCAGTACTTTGGTAAAGACTCGGGGGGCTGATGCCAGGCCAAAAGGAAGAGCCACAAACTGGTAGTGGGTTTCCCCGACTGCCAAACGCAGGAATTTTTGATGCCGAAGGCAAATGGGTATGTGCAAGTAAGCATCCTGGATGTCCAAGGACGCCAGGAAGTCCCCTTGATGGAGTGCAGCGACTACTGAGCGAACTGATTCCATTCTGAACCTCTACACTTTTACAAAGTGATTGAGGGCTTTCAAGTCCAAGATTGGACGTACCCCTTCCTTCTTGGGAACCACAAACAGATTTGAGTAGAACCCCTGGAAGCGTTCCGATTCCGGAACCGGTACAATCACCCCCTGATTCAGCAAGTCCCTTACCTCCTATAACAGGACCTCCTGGCAAACCGAGGCCATGGGTATGCTGGAGGGGATGAATCTGTTTGGTGGCCAAGAGAGAAATTCTTGTAGCCTGTGGAAATCAGATCGCAGACCCATTGGTCGGATAACCGGGAGGTCCTCCGGGCTGCAAACCCCCGAAGACGACCCCCCTCCTGAAAAATGGGTGGGGGCAAACCTTCATGCGGTAGCACTTTTGTTCGCAGGCTTGTTAGGCTTGCGGTTCCAGGGATGCTTCTGACCATCCGTGGGCGTCCTGTCGGGCTTGGGGCGTTTTGCCGAAGCACCGGGCGGACGAAAAAGCCGGACGAAAAAGTCGATTGTGAGCGAAAAAAGAGGGTCCTTGCCTGCGGCGAGGCTCCTTAGCCTTCCTGGCCTGTGGGAGTAGTGTACTCTTACCATCTGTGGCATTCTTAATAATGTCATCCAACGAGGCTCCAAAGAGTCGCTCGCCAAGGAAGGGAAGATCCGTCAGGGCTTTTTTGGATGCCTGATCAGCAGACCAGCATTTCAGCCAAATGAGGCGCCTCAGCACCACAGCTGACACTGAAGCCCTGGATAACAGAGGGAGAGTATCCAGGACCGCGTCACAAACGTACTTAAGGCCTTGCACTAGTTGGTCTGCTAGTTCTACGCAGACAGGGGAGGTGTTCTGCTCTCCCAGTTCATGGTGCAAAAGTTTTGCCCACTCAGTCAGTGTCTGTGACACCAGTGCGGATGCCAGTACAGATCGCACGGCTGACCCCACAACCATAAACAAGAAAGGAGCCACCGCCTCAGCCTTCCTGTCCATGAGATCCTTGAATGCAGGAGTCCCCTCCACTGGGATCATGGTTACTTTATTTAACCTAGATAATGGGGGGTCCACGACCGGAGGAGTCGACCCCTTTTTGAGAAGGCTTTCCTCAAAGGGGTAACGCACCGCCAAGGTTTTGGGAACTGAAAAGGTCCGTGGCGGGCGACCCCATTCCCTGTAGATGAATTTGTCACAATAAGTCAAATACAGGAACACCTTAGGTGAACATGCTGGCTTGCAGGACCCAAAAAGGGACCAGTACATCAGCAGAGGGATCCGCTGACTCCTGAATCTTCAGGGTATCACGCACAGCTGTGATAAGTGCTCCAACAAGCGCTTTGTCATGCCCGGACCCGGACGGGGAATCGTCCTCACTGTCCTGGTCAGCCACTTCTGATAGGTCAGAGCAGGGGTCACCAGCCGCAGCAGGGCCTGAGTCTGCATCAGAGCTCTCCCCAGAGTGCGGGGGAGGGGGCAGGGGCCTCTTACATGCACCTTTCCTTCCACATGCCACCTCTATCTTAGCAACATAAGAGTCAAGGACCGCCGTCAGGGTGTCCATGCGCACCACGCTGACCGCAGGTGACCCGGTTGCCATAGCCTGGATTTCGGGGGAAGAAATACCAGTTTCTGAAGCCATGCTAACCCTAGCCTGTCTGCAACCTGCGAGGGGACTTAGGACAGTGAAGGTCCCACCCTCCTGCTGACGCCGCGTGGGGGGGTGCTTAGCGCTAGACTCACCACCCTGGGGCGTTCTGTGAATGCCACTAGCAGTGTCTGTAGTCCCTAGGAGGTTCCCAGCTGCAGAGAGGAGAAAGCTATCAGCAGCAGCTGCTATAAACAGCGGTGAAATGTTCTGCAGAGCTAGCTTCAGCGTTCAGCAAAGAGCCATCCAGCATCCTGTACACACAGTGGATACAGGAAACAGCAAGTGAGAGCACATGTAATGCTGCCACAAGAGAACAGTGGCGAGAAAATCGCTCAGGCTTCAAGAAAATAGGCGCCAATGCAACTAATAGGATATCCTAAAGAAGATGGCTGCTGAAGCACACCAGGGGAATACAGGCTTTCTCACAACCAAGATGGCTGCTGGACAGCGCCATGCGGTGACAGAACAAAAAGTAGAAACGTGCTGCCTACAGCCAGAATGACCTCCCCAAACACTTTTGGGACCCCCCAGACCGGGAACAGGACCAATGCCAGCCACACAGAGCCCCCACAGGTGAGAAAACAGTGAACCCAAACACCGCCCGCAGCGCATGCAGCCACGTCCCTCAGAGTGGGGAAGGAGGGGTCATAGGGACTTGGGAGAGAAGATAAGGAGGGGAGGTGAGGTGGCCCCTGAATCAACCCCCCAGGGAATGCCCAGTCACTCACCCCATCGAGGCAGGGAGATCCGTACTTACCAGTCCTGAAGAGCTGGGAGATATTCCAACACAGACCCACTCCTGCGCAGTTACAGGGTAGCTGCTGGCCTCGGTATACTGTGATCCAGACAGCAGTAGCCTGGTCATATGTATACCCCGGAGCATTGAAGTTCACCGACCACCTCTAGAGCTGAGGCATGTCATGGCCTGCCGAGCCTTAGCTGCGACCTGCTCACGCTCGATGGCCGGACTGGGGAGACTACAAGGATAACTTAACCAGCCTGTCACCCAGCCGGCAGTTGATAGAAGATCCCAGGATCTTTCATCTTGCGCAAAAAGCATCAAACCTGCAGCAAAAACATGGACCGAGAGGGCCCGCAGGGTTCCTAGGTCATTCTCCTTGCCAGGCAAAATAAAAACTGAAGCTGCTGGGAGCAGTGAGGAGGGTTGATAGCACAGGGCCCGCCCCCCTGGGGCTGGATTAAAAGTTCTTTGTATTGTGTAACAATTTTTGCCTAGTTTCTCCTAATGGCAGGCTATACAACCCATTTAGTTACAGAGAGGAGCTGTGTCGGTCGGTGAATATAAGAGAAAAAAAGTTCTGCAAGCCGCGCTATAGGAGCGGTGTATACAAATCGCTCCTAAAGCACCCCTGGCCTTTGAAAAAAATGGGGCAGCGCCGGCAAACCGCCGCTGCAGTGGCGCTTTACGGGCGGTTTTACCCCTTTTTTGGGCCACTAGCAGGGGTTAAAACAGCTCCGATAGAGGCCGAATATCGCTGATAAATTTAACATGGCTTTACCGCCGGACGCCTGCCAGCCCCAGTCTGAAAGTAGCTTTAGTTGGTTCAATTAAGCTTTGGAAATAAAACCTGGATGCGGATTGGTTCCTATGCAGAGTTGCACTTTTAGTAAAACCCCAAAGTCTCCATCTTAATCATCTTATTTGGACTTATTTGAAATTACACAAACACTTATATATATATATATATACATACATACACATACACATACACATACACATACACACACACACATACATACATACATTTATATTTTAAAGTGGTTGTAAACCCTTACAAACCACTTTGACCTACAGGTAAGCCTAGATTAAGGCTTACCTGTAGGTCCAAGCAATATCTCCTAAACCTATATGGTTTAGGAGATATTTGCTGGAAAACAGGCACCGCTGTCAGCGGCGCGCAGGCGCACTGAGCACGGCATTCTCAGCGACGGAGCTGCCGCACGTGTGGGCTCCCGTGCGCATGCGCGGGAGTGACGTCATCGCAGCTTCGCCGAATGACAGCGGCAGAGCTGTGAGACCCCACCAACAAGATGGATGCGGCGGACTACAGGGGACAGCGGTGACATCGCTGGCTCCTGTGTCAGGTAAGTGACACATAATGGGCTACTATGCGATGGGATGCGATGCGATGCATAGTAATCCATTATGCTTTGCCTTTGCAGGGAATGAAAGAGGAAGTAAACTCATCAGGGTTTACTTCCTCTTTAAGCGCTGTGCAAACTGTTGGCGCTATATAAATCCTGTATAATAATAATAATAATACATTTTCCTAACTTATTTTTATCTATTTATTTTTCACTCATCACGTTTGTGGACTCATCAAGTTTATCACTAGACTGAATATGTAAGTTTCCACACGTGTTAATATATGTGTATATAACCTATTTAGTTATCACCTATACCAGTGATGGTGAACCTCGGCACCCCAGCTGTTTTGGAACTACATTTCCCATGATGCTCTGGCACTCTGCAGTGTAGTTGAGCATCATGGGAAATGTAGTTCCAAAACATCTGGGGTGCCAAGGTTTGCCATCACTGACCTATACGGTCTCTTATCATTTAGCGACTGTCCTCATTAGCGCTGCACATTTAATCTGTTATCATTGTAACTGCCAAAAACTGTCAGAAATAGAGACCAACAGAATATCAGACAAAACTACAAAGGTGCGCTCTGCGTCCTGGATAATTCACACAGCGGTTCAGTGGGCCGGTCACTAAATAATCCCAATTGTGATCAGGGCCATTCATTATGAATTACTTACCTGAGATCGAAGCCCCCCCCCCCCGCAGCGGTCCTCGTTCACCGCTCCGGCGGCCGACATCGCTCCCGGAGTTACTTCCGGGTATCGCAGGCTCCAGCGCTGTGATTGGCTGGAGCCGCGATGACGTCACTCCGGCGCGCGCGGGAGGTGTCGGTAATGGCACAGTCTAACTGAAGCAACGGCGCGTGCATGACGTCGGCACATGCAAATACAGGGGATGGCTCCTAAACCGTGCAGGTTTAGGAGATATCCAGTGTAGCTACAGGTAAGCTGAATTATGCCTTTGTCTTGCAGGTTTTTATTTTATTTTTTTTATTTATTTTTTTTGGGTTCTCAACCACTTTAACGACCAGGCCTTTTTTTCTTTGCAATACTGCACTGCGTTAATTTAATGGACAATTGTGCAGTCGTGCAACACTGTACCCAAATAAAAATTGAAGTCCTTTCCCCCCCCCACAAATAGAACTTTCTTTTGGAGCTGTGTGAAGTTGACACCCCCCCATGTTTGTAAAGCCTGGATAAAAATATACCATTCGTTTGTGCTGATTTGTGCTGCAAAAATTAGCGTTTGTGCCGGTTCGGTTTCTGAGATATTAAACATTCAATTAAATGCAAGCCCCGCCCACTTTGCACCCCACGTTGCTGGTAGTTCCGCCACTGCTTCCAATATATGATTTAGTAATCTACAGACTAATCCAATAATAAACAGCACAGAGTCCAGACATTTATTTTTTCTTTGTAACAAAGAGTGTATTGACTTTTGGTAAGCATTTTTGTTTTTACACCTCTACTGTTTACAATCCATATATTGTGTGTACAGTTTCCATCCATATTGTGTATCATACAAACCTATGCATTGAAGACCAGAATGAATGTTACCTATTTCATATGCTACAACTGAAATTCATTTTAAAAAGTAGAAGCTCCTTGAGCATGCTGTTATTAATACCACACTGCAAGTTAAAAATGTATACAATGTTTGCTGTAAAATTATTGGTCTTTGTCATTTTAGGTTAAAGGAGCCTTCCAAATTACATTTGGCACTACTCTTCTGCATATAGTCACATTTGTATCTATAAATAACAAAATCCACTTTTATAGCCCTCATTTGTAATTATATTTAGTTTAGAATCAGATTATACAAATTTATTGACAACCCTTCTATCTAAAAAGAAAAAAATGGTCTCATTTGACCCAATCCATTACATTTACTGGATAACTGAAATAACCGGCTGATTTGGCTAAATAACCTGACGCCACTTACTGTATCATAGTAGTAGGTTAAAATGTTTGTTAACCTAAAAATACAAAATAAAGATTCTGTTCCTTTAAAGCATGTTGTACAGCACAGTGCTTGTGCCGTGTCATTTGGGCCCTTCTATCACCTGAAATACCTGGCTGATCCTGTAAACTAACCACGGTATATCATGGCTGCTGAGCCCTGACACCGTAGTCAGTTTACGTGCTTCCGTCATCCGCTGTGTCTCCTGTCTCTCCTCTGTGCTCTCCTCCGTGTCCGTGCCGCCCCCTCCCCTCCTGCTGCTCAAATTGAATTCACATTATCCTCTTGGTTGAGTCATGTAATGTCCCCCCTGTGACTGTGCTTTACAAACAAAAATGCAGCTATATCCCTGTGTAGCGCACTACTCCCCTTGGTGGCTGCTGGGTGTGTTCATACCTAGTTAGTAAGGTTGAATAAAGACACCAGTCCATCCAGTTCAACCTGAGTGTCTACAATTGTCCCTATCCCTGTACATTGCACACTCCCATCAGTTCCCACCCTCAAGGAGCCCACAATCCAAGGCCCCCACCCATATACTAAGGCCAACTTTTGGACAGAAGCCAATTAACCTACCTGCATGTGTTTGGTTTGTGGGACGAAACCGGAGAACCTGGAGGAAACCCACGCAGGCACAGGGAGAACATGCAAACTCCAGGCAGGTAGTGTCGTGGTTGGGATTTGAACCAGTGACCCTTCTTACTGCTAGGTGAGAGTGCTAACCACTACACCACTGTGCCACCCATAATCTGTGCCGCCCATAATCTGTGCCGCCCAAAATACCTTTCTGTTAACTGCCTCCGTTCTTCCGCCCCTGTACGAATTACAATCAGCAGGCAGTCCAAGAACTCTTAAAAGAACATTTATTCATTTGCTTGCAGTAGATTACAGGATTGCTTAGGGAAATATGAGCTGCCTCTTATGCCGCGTACACACGAGCGGACTTTTCGACGGACTTGGTTCCCAGCGGACAATCCGACGGACTTTGCAGCTGAGGTCCGCCGGACTTTCAAACGAACGGACTTGGCCGCACACGATCACTCCAAAAGTCAGACGGATTAGAACGTGATGACGTAGAACATTGATAGGCAATTAGCGGACCTCCAGCTGTGGCTAAACTACAAGTCCCATCATGCCTCTGGCTGTCATGCTTGTGGCTGTCAGAGTCTTGCTATGCCTCATGGGAACTGTAGTTCTGCAACAGCTGGAGGTCCGCTGATTGCATATCCCTGATGTAGAATAAGGAAGTTCATAGCCAGTAGCCAATAGCTGCCCTAGCGTCGTGTTTTTTTTATAAAGCACAGTCACAGGGGGGCATTAAATGAATCAGCCGAGAGGATAATGTAAATTTAACCCTGTGGGTTAACAACCATTTTAACAATTAGCTAGATTTCTAAAGTCGTAGACTCTGATCAGATGTCCTGCAGTAGGAACGTTTTCTACATCTCCTTATTCTGCCCATATATTTTTAAACAACCTTCCCCTACAGCTATTGCAGCATGGAGGGGCTCAGTGAAGGTGGTGGTGAAGGTGTGGAGGTGTCTGATCGGGTCACACAGATCATAAAAGGACAGCCGCCCGGCCTCATAATCCACATCGATCCTGACTCTGTTACTGGAGATTTTAGCATCTAATCGGGTCTCTTTTCTGTTATGCATTGCTGAACATTGATCATTTATGCTGCGGAAACTCCAAGTCTTGTTATTAAATTCAATAACTGACTGGTCTCCTCTCCTCTCTATACTGGGATAGCACATGCCAACTGCCCAGCGCTTTGATTGACTGACATCCACTTCCCAGAAATGTTGTCCCGAGGAGAACCTCTGACTGCTTAATACCTGAAAATAATCCTTAAATCTCTCCGGTGTTTCTGGACGATTCTGCTTTATATCTGACTTGGATACCGTTTTCATGTCATCTGATATCTGTAGATTATTATGAGCTGTGTTCACATCCAGTAATATGTCTTCCTGTATATTAAAGGATATATTTACCCCTTTTATCATATCAGATAACCCTGTGTGTAATGTGTGTGAGATCCCAGACACATCCAGATCCCCTCCATCATGGAGGAGTCTATCATGTCTCTCTCTGTCCTCATCATCTCCCTCCTCAGTATCACACAAGTCCCCTGTGTCTGATTCCTGGAGGACAGTCAGTGGGTCAGTCATGTTACACAGCTCCTCAATGTCCTCCATCTTCCTGGACAGATCCTCCTTCTTTATCTCCAACTGATGGATCAGATCAGACAATGAGTGTGAGATCCGCTCTTCCTGCCTGAAGATCTCGCTCAGAACTTTGTCCTCCAGGTCTTCCAGCTGTCTTCTAAAGTCTCCAAACAGGGCCAAGACCTCCTCTGTAATGCCATCTGCCTTTTCCACTACTTTTCTCTTGCGTTCCTGCAGACTCTGGACTCTTTTCTCAGTTTCCTCTTTATTTGTGATCAGCTTTTGCAGAACATTTCTCAGTTTCTGTTTCCGCTTTTGGAAGGCCTCATCCAGAGTCTCCACCTTGTGTCCCTGGTGATCTCCATCCAGCCGGCAGGACACACAGATACAGGAAGAGTCCTCAGTGCAGTAATACTCCAGGATCTTCTTATGGATGGAGCATTTTCTGTTCTCCATGGAAGTGGTAGGCTCAATCAGAACATGTTCTGGTGCCTTGCTATGGACTCTCAGGTGATCATTACATAGAGAAGCTTCACACATCAAACAGGATTTAATAGCAGGTACAGGAGAGTGAATACATTGTGTACAGAAGATTCCAGTCTCCTTCGGATCTGGCTGAGTAGACCGGAAAGCCTCTACTATGTTACGTAGTGTTATGTTCCTGTGCAGTACAGGCCGATCCCGGAACTCTTCTCTGCACTCAGGACAGGAATAACCTCCAGACCCCTCCTGTGTATCCAACACACGATCAATACAGACCTGGCAGAAGTTGTGTCCACATCTCAGGTTTACAGGATCTGTATAAATGCTCAGACAGATGGAACAGTCCAGCTCCTGTCTCACGTCAGCAGACGCCATCGCTGACAGCAGACGAGAGAAGTGAAAGTCACGGAGAATCCAGGGGTCGTCTCAAATTTCCCGTCACAAGATGGGGCTGAGCTGGTCCTGCAGCTGTTATCTGTAGGAAGTACATGGATAGATAAAATGTGTATGAATTGAAGGATTCTATCAATACATTAGACTGTTGTACTTATTCTATTTATTATAGATTGTAGTGATTTGTGAGCTTCATTTCACATTTTCTAACAGAGGGCTCCACACAAACTACAAAGTTGAGATACACAAGGCATTGCGGTTAGAAATTTGTCTTTGTATATCCTAAACCATATCCTTGTTCTCCAAAAATAATGCATACGCATTCACTACTTATTGGCCTTTTAATTCATTTTACATTAAAGTGGTGTTGCCACCAAAAAATAAAAAGTTGTTTAAAATTCTTTAAAAAAAATGTAAAAAAAAAAAAAATTGGAATTTTTTTTTTTTTTACTCACCTCTAAATATCTGTTGCTAGGGGGTCCCTCATAGTCTGCCTTCTTCCTTGCCCGGGCTGGTGACATCACTTCCCCTCGCGCTGCACAGTCACCTGGGACCTGTCACGTGTCCCAGGTGACTGTACGGCGTATCACGGCGCCCTGCGCTGCTTGCGCATGCACAGTGGGTGCCCGGCTGTGAAGCCACAGCCGGGTGCCCACAGTACGCATGATGGCGCCGCGAGCGGAGCGGGGAACGAGGGAGGGGGCTTTGTTCCCCCGCATCGCTGGACCCTGGGACAGGTAAATGTCCGATTATTAAAAGTCAGCAGCGGCAGTATTTGTAGCTGCTGACTTTTAATTTTTTTTTTTTTCAGGGGGTACCCCACTTTAAATCATTACTTACTGTATGTTTCTGCCTCAATGTAATGTCCTCCATGACCCCTGAACCTTCTTCCCCCCTCCCCCCATTTCTGTTTGTGTGAAGCCAGTAGTACACAATGGGGGTTATTTACGAAAGGCAAATCCACTTTGCACTGCAAGTGCACTTGGAAGTGCAGTCGCTCTAAATCTGAGGGGTAGACATGAAATGAGGGGAAGCTCCTCTGATTTTACCATCCAATCATGTGCAAGCTAAAATGCAGTTTTTTATTTTCCTTGCATGTCCCCCTCGGATCTACAGCGACTTTACTTCCAAGTGCACTTGCAGTGCAAAGTGGATTTGCCTTTCGTAAATAACCCCCATTGGTTGCTGTAATGTGCACTGCTCTATGCACACTATGAATACCAAAGTGTATAGTGCACCTCAGGAGCGGGCATGAGACGGTGACCAATGATGATGTCCCTACATACAGTGGAACCATGGAGAACGAACATAGCCGCCATTTAACGGGTAAGATCACTGCAGCAAATAGAAAAAGAAAATAAAGAAACGTGGAGATTTGGAGGAGGCTGAGAGCAATAGATAGTTTAGAATACATACTTGAATAAAAAATTTTTAACCAGAATTTTGCTCTTTTTATGCCTTTTCTTTCTGTATTGTATTTTTGGGAGAAAAAGGTTTTGCAAAACTCACTGCCTGGCCTCAGACTTCAGCAATCTGAGCCCTTGTACACACGGTCAGGGAATCCGTCGGAATGTGTCCTATCGGACCGTTTTGTCGGATAATACGACTGTGTGTGGTATGCATCGGACTGTTTCCGTCGGAATATCCGTCGGACCAAATTTTCCAACTTGCTGGAAATATTTTCCGACAAAATGGTCCGATCGGACATACTCCGATCATGTGTCGCCTACTCCGACGGACAAGGTGCCACGCATGCTCAGATAAAATTCCTAGACCAAAGCTATTGGCTACTAGCCTGAACGTAGTCCCGTTGTAACGAAATAACGTCACCACGTTATGTACAATTGGATTTTCCGACAACTTTGTCCGACCGTGTGTGTGCGCAACAGTTTCGGACACAATCCGTCAGACAAAATCCGACGGATTTGGTTGTTGAAATGTCCGACCGTGTGTACAAGGGCTGAAACAGGCATGTAGGGATGATGAGTGTCGGATTTGCAGTTACCATGAGTTTGAGGCAAACCCTTTGTGTTGTATTGTGCTAAATCACTGTGGATTGCAGTGTGGTGGGCTACATATTTTGGTTACCTTAACCTCTCTTCCCATATTCAAAGTTCAGCTGCCATTATACTTAGTCAATCTCCTTAAAGCGGTTCTGCACACACTTTTCAATGGTAATGCCATTGTTTTTAATATCCTTTAAATAGTGCTCAATGCTCGTTTATTTTTAATTATTTTCCTCCTACCTTTAGTTATCTGCTGGGGTTTGTGGTCCTACTAATCTTTCCCTGCGACTGTGGGCGGGGGGTTCCTGCGGGTATCAGCATCATTTTTGCTGATCTCAACAACTGTCTCCTGGGATCTCGTGTAATTCATCCCAGGAGTAAGTGCACCTAGCCGAAGCGAAATCTCACGTGAAAGGGGGGCGGTAACTTACTTAGATGCCACCCGTTGTCATGGCAACATTTAGGGCCGGTTCACACAGGGGGCGACACGAGGCGACACGACTTGCCGTGACGCGACCTGACAAGTCGCGCCCGTTCTGTACAATGGAACCGTTCTAAGAGGAGCGACTCGAGTCGCTCCGTCTCAGAAAAAAGGTTCCTGTACTACTTTTGGGCGGCCTCGGGGCGACTTGCATTGACTTCTATACAGAAGTCATTTGCAAGTCGCCGCTGAGGTCGCGGCAGGTCGCAGCACGGCAAGTCGTGTCGCCTCGTGTCGCCCCCTGTGTGAACCGGCCCTTAGGATTACGCCGTTCATAGCTGTAGCCACTGAGCGTGCGCGGGAACCAGCAAGGAATGCTGGTTCCCCCAAATCGAGGGAAGGAGGAAGTGATTGCTTGTGGGCTTCAAATGCCCACAAGCAAGATGACATCCGCCGAAAAACATTTTTATAAACAATCGATTATACCGAAAAAAAGGACATGGATAACGGGCATCGTCACTACAAGTAAGGATGTTATTAACAAGACATAATTTTTAAACATTCCAAAAAAAAAAAAATCGTCAGCTCAGAACCGCTTTAATTAGGAAGGCTGAAAGGAAGAGGCAGAGGTTGTACACGAGGAGGTAGTAAAGGTGGACAGGTTCTGCAGGACAAAACAGTGGTTGGGTAAGGAATTCTAGCAGCAGGGGATGTCTGCCTTGTTTTATGTGTGCTATGCAGCCAGAGGACACACAGAAAGTAGTTGTGTGGCCAGGGCCGTTTTTAAGGCAGGGCAAAAGGGGCAGCTGCCCTGGGCCCCGTCATTGTTGTGGGGCCCAAAGCAGCTGCCTCATACTTGCCAACTATCCTGGATTAAATTAAGTTTTAGCCCTGTGTTGTGTGCCAATATCTCAGTGTGAAATGCTGCTACTAATGCTGCACACCTCTGCCCTATTTTTGTGTACAGATGACTCCTATGTTTATATGTAAATTACCGGCATTCATATGTAAAAAGCGGCAGC
This sequence comes from Lithobates pipiens, assembly GCF_037356315.1. Classification (NCBI taxonomy): domain Eukaryota; kingdom Metazoa; phylum Chordata; class Amphibia; order Anura; family Ranidae; genus Lithobates; species Lithobates pipiens. The sequence continues at coordinate 584,464,393 of NW_027507764.1, read as the reverse complement.
ATTCATATGTAAATAGTGGCGGTCAGCCGGATTGATATGTATATCATGTCCCCATGAGGTCATATCCACATCTCTAGCAACCAATCAACAAGCAGAAATCATGTGCTGTAACCTTTAGCAACCAATGAGTGAGCCATAATGTGTGCTGTAACCTCTAGCAACTAGTCAGTGAGCGGTAATGATACACTGTAACCTCTGGCATCCAATTGCAATAGCTGCCTAAACTGATTTTAAGTATAGCTGTTATTTATTGTATGTCTCAGAGCAGGTGGAGAGCAAAACTGCATGGGGTGGGGCCCCAAGAAAAGTTTTGCCCAGGGTCCAATCAATATTAAAGATGGCCCTGTGTGTGGCTGACAAAGCCTTCCTCTTCTTCCTCCTCCCAGGTGCAGAGCAGCCAGTTGTTTTCCACTGCTGTTAATGTGCCCTCTTCTTCCTTCTCTTCTGCTAATTCCACCATAGCTCCACAAACTCACAATGAGGAATCAGCGGGATTTTGATTACACAATAACTTTGAAGTTGCTGTAGGAGGATACTCTTGGTCATATGCAAGTATTCCTCATTTCAGATATTGAGAATGAGGAAGATGTTGCCAGGACTATAGAAAGAGGGGACATCAGGCAAGGAGCAGCAATAGGCTTACTTTCATGTGGGCTCTAGCAATGAGGGAATGGATGAGAAGGTGGCAAACTGTCCATGAGTGCCACCAATTGGAGAGGAGAAAAGTTCTAAAGGGAGAGGCAGAAGAGCAGCAAGAGTAAATTTTGTCTATTGGCAGAAGCCGCAGAGGGCTGCAGTCCATTTGATGGGACTTACCCACAAAAAACAGGCCACTGCAATCCCAGCACCAGGGGGCCAGGGTGCCATACATTTCTGCTTGATGGACCTGCGACCATGCACACTCACCCGGGTTCAGCCAGCTTGTCCACCTACACTGTAGCGGATGTTGCTAAATATTTAGTGGGGGCAACTAAGATTCCCTGGCCAATCCGCCCCGCTTCCTGATTGGCAGGGAGGAGAATCGGGAAGACAATAGCGAATATTAATTTGCTATTGTCACACAACTGGGTGGGCTCAGGGCGCAGTGCTCTGTGCCCCCCGAGTCCACCTTTTTTTTAAACCAATTTGAGCCCCAGGCTCTTATCATGTGCTTCAAAAAAAGAAAAAACAGTTGGAAGCCATGCGCTCAGTGTCCTATATGTAGATTAGAGGGGCAGCATCCCTGCGCCACGTATGGACGGGCCGCCTCTGCATCTACACCAGTTGCACACTTGAGCACTTCAGTTCAAAAAAGGCAAATGAGTGAGTTGATGGTTGCAGTGCCGTTGATTGGAGGGCAGGGCCGGGGATTTTGGTGTTGCTGGATTCTCTTTTGGGAGGCAGTGTTTATGCTGAGGGGGATGTGTCAGAGGGGATTGTTTTGCTTGTAGAAGGAGAGTGGAGAGTTTGCGCTGCTGGAAAATTTTTGTTTGGAAGGGGGAGATCATTTTTTGCTGGGGTGATGCTTATGGTGGTGATTGCAGGGGTGGTGGTGGAAAGATGGGAGGGCTGGGAATTTTTTTCTGTGGAGATTTGTGTGAACCATTTACTGCTGACCTCTGCACTCTGTGCATAACTTACGCCTGACCTCTATCTTTTGTGCCTTACTTATTCTTGTCCCCTGCACAAGGTGCGCTTTGCTTCCAGACCCCAGAAATGTTTTGTATTATGCACTCCAGACCCTTGCACTCTGTGCACTATTGACCCAAAGCAGAGTAAGTTCAGGTCTACACCTTTCAGCCTCTCCCACTGTACTTTCAATTTTGGCCACACCCATCAGCCAGCATGGTGCGTTATGCACTCCATGATTAGCCTGCCCCTGCACTACCCTCTGATGTTTATTTCAGCACAATTTTGGAATAGATTCTCCCTTTTATATTGTAGCTTAACCAAGCTAATTACATTCTGTCCAGCCACTGCACAATATTTGTGGCTATTGTCTCTCAAATAATACACTCTATTGATATTTCAAAATGAAATCTGCCTTTTCTCTCTCCTCTTATATTTTGGCCTAACCATCATGTGTTAGTGATCATACTGTATGTTATTAATGTTTAAAGTGTTTTATGTCACATTTTTGATTCTGCTAACACTTGATTTATTTTTATATTTATTCATGTTTATTTGATATTGATGTATAGATGATGGGATTTTGCTATATTTTATTGCACTTTGTTATAGAGTAGTATTGCACATTTTTTTAACCACTTGCTTACTAGGCACCTATACACCCTTCCTGCCCATGCCAATTTTCAGCTTTCAGCATTGTCACACTTTGAATGACAATTGCACGGTCATGCTACACTGTACCCATATTACATTTTTTTTCCACACGAATAGAGCTTTCTTTTGGTAGTATTTAATCACCCATCCATGCCCTCAGACAAAGTCGTAATGACAAAACACGTCAGAGTGTGACCTTACAGCGATCGGAAGTGACGTTTGCGTGTCACCGACAGAGAGAGACAACCGGGACTGATCAGCGTTTGTTACTCCTATAATGTTTGGTTGATCCTCATTCCAACGGGCTGGTGATAACACTTAACTTTTACATTTGCTTGTTGATGTTTATTGTTTGGAAGTGCTGTATTAAATGAGGTTTAAGACGCCAATAAAAGGTAAACAGGATCACGCTATGTGGAGTTTTTCTTCTATATCTGACCACCTGTGGAAGTGACACTCAGCTCTGGCCATACCTGCTATTTGGATGACAGCCATATCAGTATTTCAAGGCTTGAGATATACATATATCTGGTGAGTGTGAACCCCTAGGGGAGTGTGACGCACGTGCTGTGGATCTTGGTGTATGGTGCACGCTTTTTCATGTATCACTAGGACCACCATCTGCTATCTGGACTTTAATCACCAACTGTCATTAAACTGTTTCTCATATGATCCAACTATATGAATGCCAGTCAGATTATGGACTGACAGGAGCGCTGCTATAGTATTTGATGGTGCCAGTGGCATATCCTCCATGGGTGCATGGTGTTCCCTGCACACGGGCCTCCGAGGGGGGCCCACTGTGACCCAGCCTGCACACATGGATGATTGTCCCTTGGTTCACAGCTGGGGAGGGACAGCTGTAAGCACAGATTTCCCTGCATGACAGCTGCTTCTCCTCCTCTCCCTCCCGTGGCTATCAGTGCATACAACTGTCCCCTCCTGTCGCGCCAATCCTCCCGGGCTGTTCTCCATGTCCTCCTCCTCGGCTCCCTGTGTTCTCTCCCATCCCACTGTGTCCTCCTTCCCCGCTCTCATTCTCTTCCTCTGCAGCCCGTTTTGTCTCCCAGCCCACTGTGTCCTCCTTCTCCACTACCCCATTCTCCTCCTTCTCCGTTACCCCATTCTCCTCCTTCTCCGTTACCCCATTCTCCTCCTTCTCCGTTACCCCATTCTCCTCCTTCTCCGCTACCCCATTCTCCTCCTTCTCCGCTACCCCATTCTCCTCCTTCTCCGCTACCCCATTCTCCTCCTTCTCCGCTACCCATTCTCCTCCTCCTCTGCTCCCCCATTCTTCTCGGTCTGCTGTGTCCTCCTCTGCCCCCTTGTCCCCCACCAGCCGGCTACCTCCTCTTCTCTCCCGCCGGCTGCTGGGGGAATGTGTCAGGATGGAGAGCGGAGGTAGGGGCCTGGTAAATATGTAATTTTCTGGCCCCTTGTCTGAATTGGAGATTGAGAGTGATCGCTACGGAATGCTCTCTATGTCCTGTAGTAACTAAGCAGAGTAACCTGTGTGTTACTCTGCTTCAGTTTATGAATGGACGGGACCCGCTTTCTCCTGTCCATTCATCTTCAATGCTGAGGCTGCAGAGAAAGGGGAGTGGGGAATCTGTGTCCTCAGTCCATTTTTCTGCCTCAAAGGGGAGATGTCAGGGGTCTGTTTAGACCCCTAATATCTCACCAAAGACCGCCGACAAGGCTGGATTAAAAAATATATATATTGCAAAAAGTATTAAAAAAATTAAAAAATTGTAAAATAATTATAAAAAATATAATTGAAAAAAAATAAAATAAAAACAATTGACAAAATTTTGCACTGGCTGACAGCTGATCACATGATAAAGGGCCGGGATAAGCCCTTTACTCCGATCGTGGGACTCAGTGATCACAAAGTGTGGCGTTCGCACACTGCAGGGGGGCACCCGTTCAGCGTGAGCACAGGATGCCCACGTACGCCCTCCTGGCAATCTAAGCCCACGCTGTAACTGTTGATTGGCTATATCGCGCCCATCAAGTGGTTAATAGCAGAGCACAAGTGAATTAATTTATTTAATGTAAAGAATCTGTGTTTTTTCAAAGTTACTTCAATGTCACATTAAAAAGGGCCATCTCCTTGCTGTGCAGTTTTTATTTTTTAAACTTTTTTTGCTTTGTTAAGTTCCATTGCAGTGTCCAGTCCCATGCCCTTTTACGATAATAGCTTGCCTATTAGACTGGAAAATGGACAGAATTTAGTGTCAAAAGTAACCTTTCAATGGGGCTTGATGCGAAGTTCAGGTTTTGCAGATTTCAAGCAGGATTCTGACGAGTGCCTTGGGAATTGAACCTGGGCAGATTCACTCATCCCTGTAGCGAAATAAGCCAGAACTTCTAATTATCATACTGGTTCTACAAAGTACTTGACTCAGAAAATATTAAAGCAGTACGGTCAGTATGATAACCAGGCTACTAGAATGTTTAATAGTAGAGGCCATCACTGGCAGATTCTATTCTTGTATATTAAAAGATTTGCTTGGAAGAGCTTCTACGGTTCTAGGAGGAAATGATACACTTTTTTTTTTACTCAATTCTCTTTTTTTTTTATGGGATCTTGGTATTCGAAAAGAGAGTTCCTTGATATTAATTATATTTTAAAATGGGCCCGATTAGCTGTGACATGTAAAGGTGAGTACAAAAGGAAAAAAAAAAAGTGTATGAATCAGACTTTAGAGGCAGATGAGAGACTAAGTTCATAAAATCATAACATTTTATTGATACAAATGATTTAAAACAAAAAGCACATAAACTTTGTCACATACGGAAAACATATTAATACATAGGGTTGGTGAATTATACTTTAAAATCGTGAACAATTGAGCAAGTCGTTTGTATTCTGTATATCAACGCGTTTCGCTTTTGCTTCTTCAGCACACACAGCAAAATAACACAGGTCTCACTATATGAATACAAAAAATATCAATTACAGTCATATAGGATAGGAAGTAAACATCACGCGTTCATATGTCATGCAACTAATGGAGTGTTCGCCTTGCCCAGGAAAGTAGACATGTGTATAGGAGCGTGGGCACTGAGGCACCCATGAGGGGGGAAAATCCTCTCCCAAATCACATATTGTAGCCTAGAATAAAAAATGAATCCCACTTTATCTAATTGAAAGTCCCTAAACAAAACATAGCCACCGTAGTAATGCATAAAACATACTTGCATGTATGCACAGGAGCCCAACAAGGGGTTCCATACATGGGATAAGACAGGGAAGGGTAAAGCTCTCAAATGGTACCGGATAACTCCTCAAAAGATAAAAAAGGGGGGGAGGTAAGAGGAAATATATGACAAATGCAAGAGACTGGGTATCGAACCCCAGAAAATAGATACTCAAGCATCAATGAGCACTATGCCCAAAGTAACAATATGGGGAAAAGAAATATAGAAGAAGGGCCATGTCAAGGAGGTCAAACAAAAGAAGGGGTCTAAGTGATATACTGTAGCTTCCCCTCCGTACCATCCACCTATAACAAAGCATACAATAAGATCCACTACTATAGTACAACATACATAGCAACTACACCCCATATTCCAAATAGCGACCTACGCTCCTCAAAGTGCTTCTGAAAATGAGAGGTAGACCACCCCTTAAATATCCCCACTGCCTGACCATGTGATCCATGTAGACCACGCTGGTGAGCACAACAAATGCTACATCCGGTGCAGCTGGCGCCGTTCATCACCGCACGTGTGCTCGGTGCTGCTGATGACAACATCTGGCGGAGCAGCCAACACCATACAGCCCAACCAGGACTGATGCCCTAATCCGTTGGGAAAGGCAACTCAGCCTCCTGAGGAAAGCCTTGGGCCAATGCCAAAACCCCCAGCATTGAAGCGGAAACAAGCCCTGTATCCGCCGCATTGGTGAAAGAGGCCAGGTGACATCCAAGTGCCCACTCCGCAGATAGTGAACCCCTGCACCCAATCCCACATTGACAGGGCAGATTAGCGCTTCAATATAGTTGTCAGGGAAATAGGAGTTACCTCGTGAGACACGATCGTGTCGACGCGCGTCAGCGCCCACGAAGACGCAATATGATTCTCAGACGAACGCCTGATGGAGCTTCTGATCGAGTACGCGTGCGCCGGGTAGTACGAACGCATTACGTTACACGTCGTAGGCGTACGAACGTGGTGGCGCGCTCACGACGTAACCCAAGCGTCGTGCCTATTTAAACGTTCACCTGACAGCATCACATTGCTGGTTTATCGTCAGCTCTTCCTGAGTACCCGTGCCTGTTATCTCCGCTACCTGATCTCCTGTTACCGACCCGGCTTGTTTGACCTGCTTCCGATTACTCTCCTGGCTCCGACTTCTGGCTTGTCCCTGATACTCCTTGTCTGCTCCCGGCACCCGACCTCGGCTTGGCTTGACTTCCGTTTCCTGGCCTCCAGTTCAGCATCCATCCCTCTTACCTCCGGATTGACCTCCCGTGTTTGACCTTCGGCTTGACCCTGACCCCGCCTTGGACTTCTTGCACAGTTGCCTCCAGAGACTGGTCTGCTCAGCATTTCCATCTACTGCTGCTACCCGGCAACCTGTGCTACTGTGGGCACTGCATCCCTGTGCCACCTTCAGGGTTGCACTGCACTCGGCCGCAAGGGGAGCCCTCTCAGCATCTCGGCCTCCTTACCTCGTTATTGACAGTATAAACCAGCCAAAATGTCAGAGGCCGACAGAGGCAACTCCCCGATAGAGGTCATCCTACGGGAAGTCATGGCCCTGACCCCAGCGATTAAGGGTCTCCAAGAGAAATACCTTCGGTTGGAGGAACGCCTGCAGCACCCTCCTGAGCCATCTATCCTCTCTGGCCAAGGTCCTACCGCTATAGTCTCAATCTCTCCAGAGCCACGAGTCCCTGCACCAGAACATTTTCATGGGGACCGAAGAAAATTTAGGTCCTTCAGGAACTCATGCCACTTGTACTTCTCCCTGCAGCCTCAGACCTTTACTTCTGAAATGACCAAAGTGGGTTTTACCATCTCACTACTAAGGGACGATCCCCAGACCTGGGCTCACGGCTTACTAGAGCAACACAGCTCTTCCATTAGTACCTTGGATCAGTTTTTTCAAGCTATGGCCCGCCTATACGATGATCCCTTTCGGACAACTACAGCCGAAGCAACTTTGTACTCCCTCCGCCAGGGTGAGCGGCCTGCAGAGGATTATACAGTAGAGTTCCGTACTTGGTCTGCAGATGTTGGCTGGAATGAGGCAGCTTTAAAATATCAGTACCGGATGGGGTTGTCTGAGGTCCTCAAGGACGAACTAGCTAGATTGGAGGTCCCCCCAACACTTGAGGAACTCATCCAACTCACCACTCAGCTTGATAGGCGCCTACGTGAACGCCGGTCTGAACGCACTGGGACCTTCAACCCTACCCAGGCTCCACCTCCGGCCTGCCCAGTGGCATCCTCTGTTCTGAATGGCCTGTTCCGCTCTCCCTTGACCATTGAAGAGAGGCTTCGCCGCCGTCAGGCACATCTCTGCTTCTATTGTGGGGAATCAGGACATCGTATTGACCACTGTCCCACCAGGCCAAGTAAATCAACCCCCTGCACTCCATGTCATCTCCAGGTAACGAAACCCGCTTCAACCCACATCACCCTTCCTGTCACATTGACGGTATCAGGTCAGGAGATCCGCTTACTGGCAATACTGGACTCTGGGGCCTGCAGCTGCTTTCTGGATTTAACCCTGGCTAAAAATCTTGCTCTCCCGCTTCTCTTGAAGAAACAAAAGCTGACTGTCCGTCTGGCCGATGGCTCCCTACCTAGCTCTGGCCATGTTACCAGGGAAACAAGACCCATCCTAGCGACCACAGATTCAGGTCATCGGGAGTTTATTAAGTTCGACGTCCTATGTTCTCCCATGTTTCCCGTCATCCTAGGAATCCCGTGGCTTCAGGCACACAATCCTCGGATTGATTGGTCCAAGAAAGAAATAGCCTTCACTTCAGCTTACTGCCAACAACACTGTCTGGACCCCGAATCTAGGAACTTGTCCAGCTGTTTGACCGTCCAACCCGTACTCAGTCCCGCTCCTAACATACCAGCAGCTTACCAAGAGTTCAGGGACGTATTCGACAAGAGAAAGGCGGATATCTTACCTCCGCACCGCCCCTATGACTGCCCCATCGAATTATTGCCAGGAGCTCCCATTCCCTTTGGCCGGATTTTCCCTCTCTCCGAGACTGAACTTGAGGCCTTAAGACAGTATATAGATGAGAATCTGGCAAAGGGATTCATCCGTCCTTCCTCATCCCCTGCTGGTGCGGGCATCTTTTTCGTAGAAAAAAAGGACAAGACTCTAAGACCGTGCGTGGACTACAGGGAACTAAATAACATCACCCTCAAAAACCGCTACCCACTTCCGCTCATCCCAGAACTTTTCCAAAGGTTCCACACTTCCCGCATTTTTACTAAGCTTGACCTACGTGGAGCCTACAACCTCGTCCGTATCCGGAAGGGGGACGAGTGGAAGACGGCATTCAGAACAAGATTTGGGCATTTTGAATACTTGGTCATGCCCTTCGGATTATGCAATGCCCCAGCAACTTTCCAGCACTTTATTAATGACATCCTCCGGGAGTACTTGGACCACTTCGTCGTCGCCTACTTGGACGACATTCTGATCTTCTCGACCACTCTAGAACTCCATAGAACACATGTTAAAAAAGTGTTAGGTATACTCAGGACCCACGGACTATTCGTTAAGGCCGAGAAATGCGACTTCGAAAAAGAATCTATTCAGTTCCTGGGACTCATCATTTCCACAGGTGGAATCGCCATGGACCCCCAGAAAGTGAAATCCATCCTAGACTGGCCCGCTCCTTCTGACAAGAAGGCCGTTCAAAGGTTCATTGGGTTTGCTAATTTCTACCGGAGGTTCATAAGGAACTTCTCCACCATAGTAGCACCCATCACGCAGACCACTCGTCAGCATATCAAGTTTCTCTGGACTCCAGCAGCACAATCTGCCTTTGACCAGCTCAAAACCCTCTTCACTACCGCACCTATTCTGCAGCATCCAGATCCCGCCTTACCCTACGTTCTGGAGGTCGATGCCTCAGAGGTGGCCACAGGAGCAATTCTATCCCAGCGACAAGGTCCCAAGGCATTATTGCACCCTGTAGCCTTCTTTTCACGGAAGATGAGTCCCCCAGAAAGGAACTACGATGTAGGTGACCGGGAGCTTTTGGCAATCAAGACCGCCCTTGAAGAGTGGAGGTATCTCTTGGAAGGTGCCGCTCACCCCATCCTGGTCTTCACCGACCATAAAAATTTAGAATACCTTCGCACAGCCAGACGTCTGAGACCTCGACAAGCCCGCTGGGCTTTATTCTTCTCAAGGTTTAATTTTCATGTGACCTACCGTCCAGGATCAAAAAATGGCAAGGCAGATGCCTTGTCCCGGATGTTCCCAGACTCCTCAGAGAAGATTACACCTAGTACAATTCTGTCTCCCCGGAATTTCCTACTAATGCAACCGGACCTAAGGGCTTCGATAGCACAGGCCTCTAACCAATGTACTGACATAGAAGCTTCTTCCTTGAGAAGTCAAGACGGGCTTCTATGGCACCAGAACAAAATTTTTGTGCCTCAGCAGGCCAGGTTACTCGTACTAAGGACCTTCTACGACCACCCACTGGCCGGCCATTTTGGGGTGCGGAAGACGATTGATCTTGTGCAGCGGTCCTTATGGTGGCCTACCTTAAGATCTGACTGTAAAGAGTACGTTGATTCCTGTACAACCTGCCAACGAAACAAGGGGTCTAACACTAGACCCTGGGGCCTGTTAAGGCCGCTACCAGTCCCAGAAAAACCGTGGAAGGAAATCTCTTTGGACTTCATTGTGGAGTTGCCCCCTTCTGAAGAGCACACTACCATCTTGGTAGTAGTGGATCGCCTATCTAAGATGGCGCACTTTCTGCCTATGAAAGGGACCCCCTCCGCCTTGGATACCGCAAGAATCTTCATTAAAGAAGTTGTCCGCCTACATGGTGTACCTGACAGCATTGTGTCAGATAGAGGGGTGCAATTCACCTCCAGGTTCTGGAAAGAGCTCTGTAAGTTGTTGTCAATTAGAATATGTCTATCCTCAGCCTATCACCCACAGAGTAATGGACAAACAGAGAGAACCAACCAGACGCTCGAACAGTATCTGCGATGCTTTTGTTCTTTTTCCCAGGATGATTGGGCCTCCCTTCTCCCTTGCGCGGAATTCGCGTACAACAACTCAGTGCATGGCTCGACCAACCAATCACCCTTTTGGGCAAATTACGGGTTCCACCCTTCGTTCTTACCCAATACCATTCCTGAATCTACGGTCCCAGCCGTTCAGGACAGAGTAAACCTCATCCAAACTAACTATCAGTTGCTCCAGGATACCATGAAGAAGGCTCAGGAGGAATACAAGAGACATTATGATAAGAGAAGGAGAATTAACCCTGCCTTTAAGATAGGGGATAAAGTGTGGCTCTCTGCTGTGAATTTAAAATTGTCATGTCCATCTCGGAAGTTGGGACCCAAGTTCCTGGGCCCTTTTGAGATTAGACGTGTAATTAACCCTGTAGCATTCGAACTTGCTTTGCCTAAATCTCTCAGAATTCATCCCGTTTTCCATGTCTCCCTTCTCAAACGTGTCATCTCCAGTCCTTTTTCAGGTAGAGAAGAAGTGCCCCCGCCTCCGGTCCAGGTTGGTGATGAAACCGAATTTGAAGTCGAATCTATCCTTGATTGTCGTCGGAGAGGTAGGACAATCCAATTTCTAATTAAATGGAAGGGGTATTCGGCTGAAGAAAATTCTTGGGAACCTGCAAGTTTTGTACATGCACCTAGACTCATACACAGGTTTCGATGTCTTCATCCTGAAAAATGGGCTCGTTTAGGCATCCGGAGGCTGCCCCTTGGGGGGGGGCACTGTCAGGGAAATAGGAGTTACCTCGTGAGACACGATCGTGTCGACGCGCGTCAGCGCCCACGAAGACGCAATATGATTCTCAGACGAACGCCTGATGGAGCTTCTGATCGAGTACGCGTGCGCCGGGTAGTACGAACGCATTACGTTACACGTCGTAGGCGTACGAACGTGGTGGCGCGCTCACGACGTAACCCAAGCGTCGTGCCTATTTAAACGTTCACCTGACAGCATCACATTGCTGGTTTATCGTCAGCTCTTCCTGAGTACCCGTGCCTGTTATCTCCGCTACCTGATCTCCTGTTACCGACCCGGCTTGTTTGACCTGCTTCCGATTACTCTCCTGGCTCCGACTTCTGGCTTGTCCCTGATACTCCTTGTCTGCTCCCGGCACCCGACCTCGGCTTGGCTTGACTTCCGTTTCCTGGCCTCCAGTTCAGCATCCATCCCTCTTACCTCCGGATTGACCTCCCGTGTTTGACCTTCGGCTTGACCCTGACCCCGCCTTGGACTTCTTGCACAGTTGCCTCCAGAGACTGGTCTGCTCAGCATTTCCATCTACTGCTGCTACCCGGCAACCTGTGCTACTGTGGGCACTGCATCCCTGTGCCACCTTCAGGGTTGCACTGCACTCGGCCGCAAGGGGAGCCCTCTCAGCATCTCGGCCTCCTTACCTCGTTATTGACAATAGTGCACGGCACAGACACTAATGATAAAACCAAATGTATGCTACACCTCTCCCGGAGCCTCCAGGGGATAGCCTTACTGTAGGGATCTTTTGGTCTGGGCTAAAAGGCCTTCTGCAACCCACCCTAGCCCAACTTCCATAAGGTTTGAGGAAGTCGACAGCCGGCTCTCCTGCGTGCAGGTCTATCTCTCCCTGGCCCCCAGCCCTGTCCAGGGCCTCCATCAGCTACAATCAACTGATGGTGGGGTCTCTGGTTCCCATGCCACAACTGTACTAGGGCTCCTCCCAACCTAGCTTATAACTGGGCCTTGCCTCATCAATTATACCCTTATAAGAGGGATCTAACTAAAAGGGGCCCCATATTGGCAGACTAGCTAACTGCACCTGCTTACATACTGTACTGACTGATTATACACAGTAGTGAAGGAGATACTCTCCACCTCTCATTTATATATATATATATATATATATATATATATAGTGACATTGGGGTGTTTAGCTCAATTGGTAGATGCATTTTTTTGTCCACATCAGTCAGGCGTGTATGGTTAAGGGCCTGGTAGCCCACGTTTATTAGAAGAAAACAAAATATTAGTCCATCCAGTAATCCCACGCAGGGGTCCAAGCTTAAATTAAATACAACAGAATCCAAACGAAAATGCTAGCCCACCTGGCTACTCTTCAACAGTAGTGCTGCTATAGGTACTTGCCCCTTCCAACAAACTGCTTGGACGCACACAGCTTCAAACCCTTCGACACACAGCACACGGCTCCTTGGACGCACACAGCTTCAAGTCCTTCACACAGCTTTGGACATGCACAGCTTCAAGCAGCAAACTGCTCACACACACCACCATCCTACACAAATCCCCTCGTTATATGGGCTGTGTGCAGCTGGGCACACACCCTGCTCGCTAGCCTCAAGACCCGGACACAGGGTTGGAGATCCCGTCCCACCCATAACTCTCAGGGATCTCCAAACTACAGAATCCCATCTGGAGCTAGCAAAACCTGGAGAAAACTGACAGAGCAGTTTTCTCCATTTAAACTCTACACTCTGTAGTCCTGCAGTCCGCAGATATGCAAACTCTGTGTCTCCTTTACCTTTAATTTCATAGGGACAGAGCCTCGCTCTGTCACAATATATATATATATATATATATATATATATATATATATATAATCACTGTTTGTGGGGAACCCTCACTTTGTAGCCATTGCATCCATTCATGCCATAGCAGCCATGCAACTTTGGATGCTGTGTCTCAGCTAAGTGGAAGAAAGGTGGCATCCTTTTCAGATGATATGGATAAAAATATTTTTTCAATGTTTTATTAAAGGCTAAATGACAGTATTAAGTGCTTATATGCAAATGTTTTTTTATTTTCTTTATATAGCAGAATGTATTTTAGAATGTGTGTTAGAATGTCTTTGGAAGGTCATGTTATGCACAGACCACAGTCTCCTGGTATTGTACTCCAAGGCATTTCAGGTTATGGATGATAAGGTGTTCCATTAAAATAGAAAGACATTTCTTGTAATTTGTAATGTGCGTTTTGTGCAAAATCTTAAGGAGTTAATATGGAAGATGTTTTAGAACATCCTCCATGACAAATATCCAAGACTGGGGTTTAAAAATCTCCACTTGCTGAAGACATCAGCTTCTAGTTTAACACTTGACTTATCGGAATGGTCACAGCACCTAATCTTACTTAGATTTTTTTTTATTTTTTAAATAAACTTTCAAAACTGTTCATCAAGAGCAGAGGTTTGTAGGTATTCCTTATCACACCGTTTGTGAATCTTTTGGGTTGCTACCTAGAAGGGCCTTAATGCTTCCAAAAGATTCTTAGGTTATTAGACACTGAGTGGGTCTTGGCATCTAGGAGCCTCTGCCTACACTGGAGAACAACAGCCACAAAACTGGTAGTTCAAGTTCATTGTCACTATCATAGGATGGTTAAGGCCCACATGGCCTTCAGGCAGAGATTCACACCTTCTAAGGCTGAGCCTTGGCCTTCACTATCAGGGTCCAGATATGAACCTGTGACCTATGTAGTGTCTGGCTGTAGCACTTTGCTGTGCCACCTGAGATGCTGGACAGTTACCCGTCTGATTCCTTGGTCAATCTTTCCTTGTACCATGTCTCTGATGAACATTGAACTCTTTTCTCCTCCTATGAACTTCCTGATCTTTACAATTCTGTTTGCCAGATTATTGGGCTCACGCCAGCCAATATCTTGCTCCTTTCACTCCTGCTACTGTCCATATCTTTACTACCACTTAATACTGATTGTTGCCTTGTTCCTTGACTACAGTTCCATTTGATCGCAACCTGTAACCATTTGTTATTGAGCTTTGGCATGCTTACTGACTACACTTCTGTTTGATCCCTACATGGTGCATCTGCTATTAGCCTCCGACTTGCTAACCTCCTGGTAGGGTAATCCTAAGAACCATGACCTGGCACACAGCAACACCCATCTCTACCACCAGGAGCTCTGGTGAAGACCAGTTAGTGCTTAGACCCCCAAGCTTGCATCATCCGCCAGGGTGACCTGCTTGTGTACCTATCCTGCCGATCGGTGAGAACCCCTCCACTGCTATAGCTACTGGTCTCTGAGCCTGACCCATAGCCACAGGCATGTACTGGCCATCGGGACTTCCGGGAGTTTCCCGGTGGGCCGATGACTCAGTGGGCCACTCTGATGTAAGGGGGCTGCTGATGGGACACTCTGATGTAAGGGGGCTGCTGATGGGACACTCAAAATGTAAGGGGGCTGCTGATGGGACACTCAAAATGTAAGGGGGCTGCTGATGGGACACTCTGATGTAAGGGGGTGCTGATGGGACACTCTGATGTAAGGGGGTGCTGATGGGACACTCTGATGTAAGGGGGTACTGATGGGACACTCTGATGTAAGGGGGTACTGATGGGACACTCTGATGTAAGGGGGTACTGATGGGACACTCTGATGTAAGGGGGTACTGATGGGACACTCTGATGTAAGGGGGTACTGATGGGACACTCTGATGTAAGGGGGTACTGATGGGACACTCTGATGTAAGGGGGTACTGATGGGACACTCTGATGTAAGGGGGTACTGATGGGACACTCTGATGTAAAGGGGCTGCTGATGGGACACTCAAAATGTAAGTGGGCTGGTGATGGGACACTCAAAATGTAAGTGGGCCGGTCTGGACAAAGTCCAGGGCCAAATTTCTGTCCCAGTCCAGCCCTGTATAGCCATGGCATTTACCCTGGAACCTCAATCCAGGCACACAGCTTGCAAACACACACACCCTAGCTTCCCTCCTCTAGAGGGGAGGACTTCTTAAGAACCTTTCCAGGACAGAGCTCAGGTATCTTGTCTGAACCTGGTTCAGAGCATTGATGGCAAGATCACTATGGTTTGGTCATCTAACAAGATAGAGAACCCCCTGAATCCACCTCCATCAAAGGACTCTGGAGCTCTCTCAACAGAGTGACTGGCAGGTAATGCAATATAGGAAGTCGCTGAACCCAGTATTCAGCAAGAGATCTTAAAAAAAGGGGTTTGAGAATGCATCCCTACATAAGGGGGCATATTTCCCTTGGACCCTTCTTACCATCCCTCAACCCGTACAGCCATCAACTGTCACAGAGTATCAACCATCACATCACAATAATATCTTCTGACATTTATATTGGTGAATTTATACAGATACAGTATATAGACCATCACCTAGATGTAATAACATGTTCTTTATTATGAAAGGGCATCCATAATGAAATGATGATATCTGAAATTAAACATTAATCAGATAATAAACTGTCTCAGAGAGACCATCATGGGGCCTGTTAGATCTCCTCCTGTAAGATGTCATCATTTATTTTACTGACGGACGACTTCCTGCTTCTATTAAACTGACAGTTGGTGCATTTACTGACATTTACAAGCTTCTCCCTGCATATTTGCACTCATATGATTGTTTTATATGTTGAAGCTCTCAGGTGTTTTCTCTTGGTAGTGGTCAAGGTATCAACTTTAAATGATATTTTCCACCGAGCGCCAAGATACTCCCACTGACCCCCCCCCCCCCCCCCCCAGTCTGCACAAGTCCACCAATTCAGTCTGCAGAAACTCCCCCAGTCTGGTCAAGTCCCCCCGATCTTCATAAGGCCCCCCAGTCTGCACAAGCCCCCTCCCTCAGTGTCCCCCAGTCTGCACAATTCCCCCCCCAGTCTGCACAATTCCCCCCCAGTCTGCTCAAGTCCCCCGATCTTCACAAGGCCCCCCAGTCTGCACAAGCCCCCTCCCTCAGTGTCCCCCAGTCTGCACAATTCCCCCCCCAGTCTGCACAATTCCCCCCCCAGTCTGCTCAAGTCCCCCGATCTTCACAAGGCCCCCCAGTCTGCACAAGCCCCCTCCCTCAGTGTCCCCCAGTCTGCACAATTCCCCCCCAGTCTGCTCAAGTCCCCCCGATCTTCACAAGGCCCCCCCAGTCTGTACAAGCCCCCTCCCTCAGTGTCCCCCAGTCTGCACAAGTTTCCCCCCCAGTCTGCACAAGCCCCCTCCCTCAGTGTCCCCCAGTCTGCACAAGTTTCCCCTCCAGTCTGCACAAGCCCCCTCCCTCAGTGTTCCCCCAGTCTGCACAAGTCCCCCCCCAGTCTGCACAAGCCCCCTCCCTCAGTGTTCCCCCAGTCTGCACAAGTCCCCCCCCAGTCTGCACAAGCCCCTCCCTCAGTGTCCCCCAGTCTGCACAAGTCCCCCCCCCAGTCTGCACAAGCCCCCTCCCTCATTGTCCCCCAGTCTGCACAATTCCCCCCTAGTCTGCTCAAGTCCCCCCGATCTTCACAAGCCCCCCCCAGTCTGCACAAGCCCCCTCCCTCAGTGTCCCCCAATCTGCACAATTCCCCCCCCCAGTCTGCACAAGTTTCCCCCCCAGTCTGCACAAGCCCCCTCCCTCAGTGTCCCCCAGTCTGCACAAGTTTCCCCTCCAGTCTGCACAAGCCCCCTCCCTCAGTGTTCCCCCAGTCTGCACAAGTCCCCCCCCAGTCTGCACAAGCCCCCTCCCTCAGTGTTCCCCCAGTCTGCACAAGTCCCCCCCCAGTCTGCACAAGCCCCTCCCTCAGTGTCCCCCAGTCTGCACAAGTCCCCCCCCCAGTCTGCACAAGCCCCCTCCCTCATTGTCCCCCAGTCTGCACAATTCCCCCCTAGTCTGCTCAAGTCCCCCCGATCTTCACAAGCCCCCCAGTCTGCACAAGCCCCCTCCCTCAGTGTCCCCCAATCTGCACAATTCCCCCCCCAGTCTGCACAAGTTTCCCCCCAGTCTGCACAAGCCCCCTCCCTCAGTGTTCCCCCAGTCTGCACAAGTCCCCCCTCCAGTCTGCACAAGTCCCCCCTCCAGTCTGTACAAGTTCCCCTACTCCCTAAATTCACAGGGCTCACCTCAGCATCATATCTCTCTGTCACTGAGATGGCAGATTTTCCTTTCCTTCTCAGGGCTCCAGTGGATGTCATCAGTGCCCCCCTCCCCCCGAGATGCAGTCCCCACCCCCAGACACCCACCTGAAGCCCCAGCAAGAGATCTCTGTGTGACTGAGAAGCAAGTCACCCAGGATCGTCTGTGACAGGAGCCAGAGATCGGGCAGTGATAGGCACAGCTGCAAACCTCAGGCTTGTCTCATCAATGGGTACACTGCACATTTTGCACCCATGGATAATATGCCACTTGGGAGGCCACACGGGCCCCCTGGAACATGGGTGGGGTCACTATTGCTAGGCCCATGCCTACTACAGTTGGTATGGTAAAAGCAGATGGGTCATTCTTGGAACAATTTATACACGAGGCTCTTGGGTTCCTCCATCTCACCATGTTTATTACATGAACCTCATTCCTATTTTATACCATGCCTTAATTTACATACACTTTGGTATGGACATTCTGTAAACTATTGCGGCCTAATTACAAAATAATATGTACAACTGCCAGTTAAAAAACAAGAACATAAAACATAAAAAGTTACTTGAATAGACAGTTTACACCACTATACAAATGGGAAAAAATTATGTAAGAATGCAGTAAAGTAAAAAAACCTTCTACCTTTACACCCACTTTACCAACGTTCCCCTTTTAAAAGGCAACTACCAACACTGTGCTCTGCTGCCTACTTTCAATCCCAGCTGTCAGTGACAGACGGGGTCCTCACTAACCATCAGAGGCTTGGAGGTTGGAGGTTTCAATGAGAGAAATGACAGACACCAGCCAGCAAATGAACAACAGCGCCACCTTTAGACTGCAGTGGTTTCTTCACCTCTATCTTTTTAATAGTGTAACTGTTAGATACATTTGCATTATTAAAAAAAAAGAAGTATATCAACTAAAAAAAATAGATGCAAATGTTAACGATATTTTCTTTTCATCTTTGAGCGTCTACAAGGCCATTTTTAAGAACAGTGTACTACTAAAATTAATGGCTTATATATTCTTAAACTTAAACCATGGATGTCTGTTTCTGTTTGATCAGCCCACAGACTGCACGAAAACAAAAAAGAACAGATTTCTCCATCCACACAAGCGAGGTGGATGGAGGGATCCTCCCCACTATCAGAATATACTGATCAGCAGCTGTAGGCAATTGGCTGCAGTTGACTGATCAAGAAACATTTTCCAACAAGATGGTTCATCAAAGTTGAATGGACACATGTGGATCATAATTTGTTTGGTCTCTGCTGAACTGGCCAAATTTCGATCCATCTATGGACAGATTATCCTTTACTTGACTCATACTGATGCTGTTCAAATTGGCCTGAGCATCTAGGCATCAATGAACTCTGTTTACAAAAGTGTTAGACAGCCTATTCCTAGACCCAACACAGCATGGAGGGGCTCAGTGAAGGTGGTGGTGAAGGTGTGGAGGTGTCTGATCGGGTGACACATCTCATAAAAGGACAGCCGCCCGGCCTCATAATCCAGATAGATCCTGACTCTGTTACTGGAGATATTGTCAGGTAACAAGGTTACTTCCCTATTATGAATCGCTGAACACCGATTATTTAAATTGCGAAAACTCCAAGTCTTGCTATTAAATTCAATTGCCGATTGCTCTCCTGTCCGGTCTATACTAGGATAACACATTCCAACTACCCATCGCTCCGACTGACCGACATCCACTTCCCAATAGTGTCTCCCGGAGGAAAACCTCCTGCTGCTTAATACCTGATTGTATGTCTGAAATCTTTCTGATGTTTCTGGAAGATTTTGCTTTATATCGGTTCTGGATACAGTTTTCATGTCATCCGATATCTTTAGATAATTATGGGCTGTGTTTATATCCAGTAAAATGCCTGAAGTTTCTTGTATATTGAAGCATACATTTACCGATTTTACCATATCAGATAACCCTGTGTGTAATGTGTGTGAGATCATAGCCACATCCAGATCCCTTCCGTCATGGAGGAGTCTACCATGTCTCTCTCTGTCCTCAGTAGATACCTCCTCAGTATCACACAAGTCCCCTGTGTCTGATTTCTGGAGGACAGTCAGTGGGTCAGTCATGTTACACAGCTCCCTAATGTCACCCATCTTTCTGGACAGTTCCTCCTTCTTTATTTCCAGCTGATGGATCATATCAGACAATGAAAGTGAGAGTTGTTTTTCTTGCTTGTGGATTTCCCTCAGGACCCTCTTCTCCAGGTCATCCAGCTCTCTCCTGAGATCTCTGAAGAGGGTAGAGAGTCTCTTTCTTTCACAGTCAACGTTTTCTTTTGATTTTTGTCGGCGTTCCTGCAGATTTTGGAGTCTCTTCTCCATCTCCTCTCGCTCTGTGATCAGTTTCTGAAGAACATTGCTCAGTTTCTGTTTCTTCTTCTCGGAGGCCTCGTCTAGAGTCTCCACCTTGTGTCCCTGGTGATCTCCATCCAGCCGACAGGACACACAGATACAGGAAGAGTCCTCAGTACAGTAATACTCCAGGATCTTCTTATGGATGGAGCATTTTCTGTTCTCCATGGAAGTGGTGGGATCAGTTAGGACATGTTCTGGTGCCTTGCTGTGGACTCTCAGGTGATTATCACACAGAGAAGCTTCACAATGTAGACAGGATTTAATAGCAGGTACAGCAGAGTGAATACAGTAAGTACAGAAGATTCCAGTCTCCTCCTGATCTAGATGAGTAGACCGGAAAGTCTCCACTATGTTACGCAGTGTTATGTTCCTCTGTAGTGCAGGCCGATCCCTAAACTCTTCTCTGCAGTCAGGACAGAAAAAACGTCCAGACCCCTCCTGTGTATCCAACACATGCGCAATGCAAATCTGGCAGAAGTTGTGTCCACATCTCAGGTTTACGGGATCGGTATAAATGTTCAGACAGATGGAACAGTCTAACTCCTTTCTCAGATTATCAGATGCCATGGCTGACGACAGAAGTGAAAATAAAAAATGGAAAGTTTCCGGCACGGAGAATCCAAACAGTGTCTCACGTTTCTCTGCTCAAGCTGGTCTTGCAGCTTTAATCTGTAGGAAGCACATGGATAAAGCAAATGTCTATAAATTGAAGGACAGCTTTGACAGCATAACTAATCAGAACAGATTACAAAACATGAGATGCCGTTTCAAAAGTAACAGACAGGGCCAGGATAAGCCAGGGCCAGGCCAAGTACAGGATAAGCTTTCATAGTCATGCCTAGGAATGGGTAACTTGACAGTAAATAGCTAACATAAATCTCCTACGCTTGGAAGTGGGCCCAAAGAGAGGTAGTCATCTACACTATATTGCGGAAAGTATTAGGACGCCTGCCTTTACACGCACATGAACTTTAATGACATCCCAGTCTTAGTCCGTAGGGTTCAATATTGAGTTGACCCACCCTTTGCAGCTATAACAGCTTCAACTCTTCTGGGAAGGCCGTCCACAAGGTTTAGGAGTGTGTCTACGAGAATGTTTGACAATTCTTCCAGAAGAGAGTCAGGCACTGTGAGGACAGGCACCGATATTGGCTGAGAAGGCCTGGCTTGTAGTCTAATTCATCCCAAAGGTGTTCTACTAGGTTGAAGTCAGGGCTCTGTGAAGGCCAGTCAAGTTCCTCTACCCCAAACTTGCTCATTCATGTCTTTATGGACCTTGTGCACTGGTCCAAATCATTTGGTGGAGGGGGGATTATGGTGTGGGGTTGTTTTTCAGAGGTTGGGTTTGGCTCCTTAGTTCCAGTCAATGAAACTCTTAAAGAGGAAGTAAACCCTGATGGGTTTACTTCCTCTTTCATTCCCTGCAAAGGCAAAGCATAGTATCGCATAGTAGTCCATCGTAGTATGCATCGCATAGTAGTCCATTATGTGTCACTTACCTGACACAGGAGCCAGCGAAGTCGCCGCTGTCCCCTGTAGTCCGCCGCATCCATCTTCTTGGTGGGGTCTCGCAGCTCCGCCGCTTTCATTCGGCGAAGCCGCGATGACGTCACTCCCGCGCATGCGCATGGGAGCCGACACGCGCGGCAGCTCCATCGTTGAGAATGCCGCGCTCAGTGCACATGCGCCGGGACAGCGGTGCCTGTTTTCGGGCAAATATCTCCTAAACCATATAGGTTTAGGAGATATTTCTTGGACCTACAGGTAAGCCTTAATCTAGGCTTACCTGTAGGTCAAAGTGGTTTGTAAGGGTTTACAACCACTTTAAAGCGTCCACATACCAAGACATTTTGGACAATTTTATGCTCCCAACTTTGTGGGAACAGTTTGGGGACGGCCCCTTCCTGTTCCAATATGACTGTGCACCAGTGCACAAAGCAAGGTCCATGAAGACATGGATGAGCGAGCTTGGGGTGAAGGAACATGACTGTCCTTCACAGAGTGTTGCCCTTAAACTGATAGCACACCTTTGAGATGAATTAGAGCAAAGACTTTGAGCCAGGCCTCCTTATCCAACATCAGTGCCTGACCTCACAAATGCTCGTCTGGAAGAATGGTCAAACATTCCCATAGACACATCTCCTAAACCTTGTGAACGACCTTCCCAGAAGAGTTGAAGCTGTTATAGCTGCAAAAGGTGGGCCAACTCAATATTGAACCCTACGGACTAAGACTGGGATGCCATTAAAAGTTCATGTGCGTGTAAAGGCAGGTGTCCCAATACTTTTGCCAATATGGTGTATATTCCCATATTGGCTTGTATGGATATTCCTTGACTTGCTGTCCTCAAAAAGACTGGGGAAGTCAGAACAGAGGGTGCACAGGCCTAGTGCATTGTTGCAAATAAGTCTTTAATAGGTAAAAACAGTAAGGCTACTTACACACTGGGGCGTTGGGGGCGTCGGCGGTAAAGCGCGGCTATTTTTAGCTGCGCTTTACCGTCATTTTTGCGCCCCCTTTCGGATGCTAGCGGGGATCTTTTAACCCATCAAATATGCAGCTTGCAGGGCTTTTTTTTGCATTCTGACAGGGCACACCACTCCAGTGTGAAAGCACTTGGCCTTTCACACTGGAGTGAGAGGAGAGGCGCTATGTAGTGCAATTTTAAGCGCTAAAGCGCCTCAGTGTGAAAGCAGCCTAAGTATCTGTAGCACTGACCCCCGAAGGAGCTGCTGGTTTGATTGGGCTTACCGTTACCGTCTCCTTCTTGATCTGTGTCTAGGGGTTCCCGTGGTACTGGACCACCTTGGAATCCTCCTTTAGTTTCCTTGCCTCGGGCTAGCCAGCCCCGAGACAACAAGTCAGGTGGATCCGCACCCCAGGCCATAGCCTTCCTGGGGGCTGGTCAGGAGGACCAGGACCATGGAGTCAGAACATCCTTCTGGACCGGAACCCCCGAACCACGTGACATCTGCATCTTAAATACCCTCTCCCCGAAAGCACAGCAAGAGTGACACTCCCACTGGGAGGGGTCCGAGAGAGAGTAAACCTAAAGCACCCAACTAGACTGTGGTTCCATGCCTGCCAGAAGAGACAGTGCCCCCTGTGGCCAGGCTGAACATCCTATAGTCCAGTCAGACTGATGCTGAGGTCCAAATTTAGAACAATTGTACCCAAACCAAACTGCAGTTTAGATGTAACCTTAACTTTCAAAAACATCGATCGTGCTATTCAGGAGCCGGCGCTACATATCATACTCACAATTGGACGCAAGTATCACGGTTCTTCATAAATCGATCGCAGCTTTAAGGCCTTGTACACACGGTCGGACATTCCGACAACAAAATCCATCTGATTTTGTCAGAAGGATTTTGTCCGAAACCGGTGTTCCATACACACGGTCAGACAAAGTTGTCGGAAAATCCGATCGTTCATAACGTGATGACGTTATTTAGTTACGACGGGACTACGTTCAGGCTAGTAGCCAATAGCTTTGGTCTAGGAATTTGATCTGAGCATGCGTGGCACTTTGTCCAATCGGAACTCTCTACAAACGATCGGACAAAGTCCGATCGGATCAAGTTGTCGGAAAATTTTTATATCCAGCTCTCAAAATTTGTTGGTCGGACATTCCAACGGAAAAAGTCAGATGAAGCCCACACACGGTCAGATCGGACATTTTCCGTCGGAATGTCCGACCGTGTGTACAAGGGCTTAGACACACGATACATCGGGTCACACAGCAGATACAGCACCCTGAAAAGTATTTATACCCCTTGAAATTTTCCACATTTTGTCATGTTAAAACCAAAAATAAATGTGTTTTATTGGGATTTTATGTGATAGACCATCACAAAGTGGCACATAAAATTGTGAAGTGGAAGGAAAATGATAAAAGGTTTTCAACATTTTTTACAAATAAATATAATAAAAGTGTGGGGGGGGAGGGGTACATTTGTATGGCGCCCCCCGGAGTCAATACTTTGTAGAACTGACTTTCACAGAAATTACAGCTCCAAGTCTTTTTGGGGATGTCTCTACCAGCTTTGCACATCTAGAGAGGACATTTCTGCCCATTCTTCTTCTGTGCAAAATATCTCAAGCTCAGATTGGATGGAGAGCGTCTGTGAACAGCAATTTTCAAGTCTTGCCACAGATTCTCAATGTGATTTAGGTCTGGACTGTGACTGGGCCATTCTAACACATGAATATGCTTTGATGTAAACCATTCCATTGTAGCTCTGGCTGGATGTTTCGGGTCGTTGTCCTGCTGGAAGGTGAACCTCCGCCCCGGTCTCAAGTCTTTTGCACTAGATTTTAGTTAGGGGTATCAGAGTAAAGGAGGCCAATTACAAATGCCCCCCCACACTTTTCACATATTTATTTGTAAAAAAAAAAAAAAATTTAAAAAACATTTATTATTTTCCTTCCACTTCACAATTATGTTCCACTTTGTGTTGGTCTATCAAATAAAATCCCAATAAAATAAATTTACGTTTTTGGTTGACAAAATGTGGAAAATGTCAAGGGGTGTGAATTCTTTTTTCAAGCCACTGTAAAATCCAGCAGCAGAGCAGGCTGACGTGTTTTGAGGACTTGCCTCTTTCTCAGAGTCAACCTGAGGCTCTGAGGAAGAGGCAAGTCCTCGAAACACGTCAGCCTACTGTACTGAGTGAATTTTATCTGCTGTGTGACACATGGTAATGTATCATGGATCTTAAAGCTGCCGTTGATTTATGAAAAGTTGGGATGCTTGCGTCCAATTGTGAGTATGATACACACGATTGGAATTTCGGCCAGCAAAAGACAGATGAGAGCTTTTCATTGGAAAATGCGACCGCGTGTATATGCTCCATCGGACTTTTGCTTGCCGAATTTCCGCCAGCAAAAGTTTGAGAGAGCATGTTCTCAATTTTTCCGACGGAAAACGTTTCGGAAATTCCGATGGTCTGTAGCAATCCCGACGCGCAAAATTCCTACGCATGCTCGGAAACAATTAGACGCATGCTCGGAAGCATTGAACTTAAATTTTCTCGGCTCGACATAGTGTTCGTACGTCACCGGCGTTCTTGACGGTCAAAAGTTCAGCGAACTTTTGTGTGACCCGTGTGTATGCAAGCCAAGCTTGAGTGTAATTCAACGGAACGTAATTCGACGGAAAATCCGCTTGTGTGTACACGCCATTACTGTTTTTACATATTAAAGACTTATTGAGGATAATGCACTAGACCTGCGCACACTTTTTCTTGTTGTTCTAGGAGCGGGTAAATTTGCCTGGGTTCGATTCACCAAGGGCTCGGTGAACAATCCGGCAAACTTGGATGCGAATCCCCATTGCAGTCTATGAGGGCAAATCCTGTTCTATTTCTTGCCATTTTAGGGCTAATAGGCAAACTGTAAGAAAAGACATGAGAAGCTGGGCATTGCCCTGGGGGAACGTATGCCAATGATAAAAAATTAAATCCCGTAAAGCGGGGATAGGGTGTGTTAATTTACAAAAGGAAGGGGCCAGGAATTTACATATTTACTAGCCCCTTCCCCTGCTCTCCACCCTGAAACTTCCCCGCAGCAGCAGGGGGGAGAGGAGGGAAGGCATCAGGAAGGACGGGGCGGTGGGGGGGGGGGGGGGGGGCATGCAGTAGGGGGAAATCGGCATCACACAGTCATTAAGGTGTGCCCAGGCACACCTGCACACCCCCTTCAAACACCTATGTGCTGGCCACTTCTTATTCTACTCTATGAATTAAGAGGCTGGAGATACAGCAATGCAAATTACCAGGCAGCAAGACACTGTTAATGAGGGAGAATTGGCCAACTTGGACTAGAGGAAAACCGTACAGGCAGGTGGTTTACTATTTAAAGCAGGGGTCTCCAAACTGTTTCCCACAGGCCAGATGTGGCCCTTTGCTTGCCTTTATCTATTCCTTGGGGCACTTTTCCTCCCACTGATACAAGGAACCATCTCTTCCACTGACACCAACAATTGGACACTATTCCTCCCACTGACACCAGCGATGGGGCACTATTCCTCCCACTGATACCAATGACGGGACACTATTCCTCCCACTGACACCAATGATGGGGCACTATTCTTCCCACTGACACCAATGATGGGGCACTATTCTTCCCACTGGCACCAATGATGGGGCACTATTCCTCCCACTGACGCCAATGATGGGGCACTATTCCTCCCACTGACGCCAATGATGGGGCACTATTCCTCCCACTGACGCCAATGATGGGGCACTATTCCCCCCACTGACACCAATGATGGGGCACTATTCCCCCCACTGACACCAATGATGGGGCACTATTCCTCCCACTGACACCAGCGATGGGGCACTATTCCTCCCACTGATACCAATGACGGGACACTATTCCTCCCACTGACACCAATGATGGGGCACTATTCTTTCCACTGACACCAATGATGGGGCACTATTCTTCCCACTGGCACCAATGATGGGGCACTATTCTTCCCACTGGCACCAATGATGGGGCACTATTCCTCCCACTGACGCCAATGATGGGGCACTATTCCTCCCACTGACGCCAATGATGGGGCACTATTCCCCCCACTGACACCAATGATGGGGCACTATTCCCCCCACTGACACCAATGATGGGGCACTATTCCCCCCCATTAACACCAATGATGGGGCACTATTCCCTCCCCCCCACTTACACCAATGATGGGGCACTATTCCTCCCCACTGATAATGATGGGGCACTATTCCTCCCATTTACACCAATGATGGGGCACTATTCCCTCCCACTAACACCAATGATGGGGCACTATTCTTCCCACTGACACCAATGATGGGGCACTATTCCTCCCACTGACACCAATGATGGGGCACTATTCCTCCCACTGACACCAATGATGGGGCACTATTCCTCCCACTAACACCAATGATGGGGCACTATTCCTCCCACTGACACCAATGATGGGGCACTATTCCTCCCACTGACACCAATGATGGGGCACTATTCCTCCCACTAACACCAATGATGGGGCACTATTCCTCCCATAATAAGATCACATGTAGAAGTTTAGTAGCAAAATAATCAGAATTTATGATTGGATTTTTCAGTCCATGTTTGCACAGAGCTCATTCCTCGTGTTTTCCGCACCAGCAGAAAGATGGTGAAAATATATGATGGCCCCTCCCCCGGCGCTATACAAGGGACTCCTTGCCCTGCATCTATAATGCCGTATGACTCTCGTCTAGTAATGAAAACGTGAGGCTTTTCAATCTCCATCTCATCTGTCCAGTTGATGTTATTGGCACGTCGTCTGGAAGAGCGGCAAAGAGTCCATTGAGAAGAGGCTTCCGGAGAAACGGCCTCACCGATATGTATTGAACTGATGTACATGGTGATAGAAGATGATTTGTAAGCAGCCATAACAGTTTTACAATGCAGCTCCCTAAATATATTCCTTAATCTACAGCATTCGCTCGATCGGCATCTCAACCAGGTGACAGCCGTGGCCAAAATGTCTGCACTGTGCCGCCGTACCGTGTGCGTAAAAGATAGATCGATGTTTGTTTATGTAAGGAATAGTGATGGACGAACGTTTCGCCCGGCGGTCGTTTCGCGGCGAATTTCCGACTTTCGCCGTCCGCGGGTTCGAACGCCTTTTTCCGTCGTTCGCCCCGGCGGACTTACGTGTTTAATGTATACAAGAACTTTAACCTTTCGTGACACGTTTATCATGTGTTACAGGACAACCAATTGAGACATGACAGCTCATGGACACTTGGACATTCCCCCTAACCTATAAATACACCCGATCCGGTGGCCATTTTACATTCTTTCTTCTGTCACTGTAGGGAAAGGATCCTGTGTGGAGTAGGGACAGAGAAAACACTAGCTATTTGGTACACAAAAGTTCTTTTCAGGACTGGTATAGGTGTTAGGTCAGCAGCCTGAGTTTCTTTTGTCAGTTTAGATAAAGGGACAGAGCGCTGTATGCTGCTATTTTAGGGACAGCTCAGCCAGATTAGTCTTTCTTCATCATCATCATCATCATCATCATTAGCTGTTACTATCAGGTCCACAAAAGAGCTATTCCAGCTAATCGTTCCAGCCTACTCTTTTTTGCCAATTTGTATAGGGACAGGCAGGAAGCAGTGTGTCAGGCAGTGAGGATAATTTTAAAGACTTGCTGTTACTATTAGTTCCACAAAGGTTCTTTTCAGGACTGGTATCAGTGGTACGGTAATAGGCTTGTACACGTATAATATTCTTTCTTCCAAATATAGAAAGAATATTATACTTGACTGCTGCCCTTCTGCTGCAGTCTGCTAATCATTCACAACTCACTTGTTCCACAAAGCTCTTTATCAGGACTGGTAACTTGGTCTGTCTAGGGTGCTACGGTACATAGGCTTGGGTGCGGTACAGTCTGCTGTTCTGTAAGGACCGCTATCGGTCCACAATACATAGGGTTGCCGTGCACTACTGCTGACCGCTGCCCTATACTGCAGCAGTCCTTCAGCGGTATAGGGACTGACGCACAGTCTGCTAAACACTAATACACAACCTGCTTGGTCCACAAAAGTTCTTATAAGGACTGGTAACTTGGTATAGGGTGCTACGGTACATAGGCCTGAGTGCGTTACAGTCTGCTGTTCTGTAAGGACCGCTATCGGTCCACAATACATAGGGTTGACGTGCACTACTGCTGACCGCTGCCCTATACTGCAGCAGTCCTTCAGCGGTATAGGGACTGACGCACAGTCTGCTAAACACTAATACACAACCTGCTTGGTCCACAAAAGTTCTTATAAGGACTGGTAACTTGGTATAGGGTGCTACGGTACATAGGCCTGAGTGCGTTACAGTCTGCTGTTCTGTAAGGACCGCTATCGGTCCACAATACATAGGGTTGCCGTGCACTACTGCTGACCGCTGCCCTATACTGCAGCAGTCCTTCAGCGGTATAGGGACTGACGCACAGTCTGCTAAACACTAACACACAACCTGCTTGGTCCACAAAAGTTTTTATAAGGACTGGTAACTTGGTATAGGGTGCTACGGTACATAGGCCTGAGTGCAGTACAGTCTGCTGTTCTGTAAGGACCGCTATCGGTCCACAATACATAGGGTTGACGTGCACTACTGCTGACCGCTGCCCTATACTGCAGCAGTCCTTCAGCGGTATAGGGACTAAGAGTTTTGTCACAGGGTGATTTAAAAAATGACAGGCAGAGGAAGAGGCAGGCCCTTCCGCAGGGGTGGTAGGGGTAGGGCAGGAGCAACAGCCTTGAGCCAAAGTGGGAAGTTGCAGAAGGTGCGTTCAATTACTTTAAAGGACGCACCAGACTTGGTTGAGTGGCTCACTCAGCCTTATTCTTCTGCACCCTCCTCATCCTCTCGATCTGCACCCTCTTCTTCACTCTCTGCTATGTGCACCCCCAAAGACACTACCACCAACAACACCACCACCACCACCACCACCACATACCTTCCGCTTGAGTGCAAATGGGGGCCTTCATGCTCCAGTGTTTTAATAGGGACCCCCGTATAAAAAGCATGAGGGTCAAGGACCAGTACTGGGTGGCAACGTACTTAGATCCCCGGTACAAACACAAAATGGCGGAAATGTTACCGCCGTCGCAGAGGGCTGTCAGAATGCAGCACTTCCAGGCCTTGCTTCGAGAAATGCTGCATTCTGCTTTTGCGTGCGCTGGCAGAGGAGCAATTCCCACTCCCAGAGAAGGATTTGCGGGTACCAATCCAACAGCGCCTGCAAGAAGAGGCCGGTTTGAAGATGTGTTGGTGACTTCGGATATGAGGTCATTCTTTCAGCCGACCCATCGACAGGTGTCATCCGGATCCAGCATCAGGGAACGCCTAGACCGTCAGGTGTCCGACTACATTGGGTTAACGGCCGATGTGGACGCTCTGAGGAGTGATGAACCCCTAGACTACTGGGTGGGCAGGCTTGACCTCTGGCCAGAGCTTGCCCAATTTGCAATCGAACTGTTGGCTTGCCCCTCATCCAGTGTCCTGTCCGAAAGGACGTTCAGCGCAGCAGGGGGGATTGTGACCGATAAGCGTACTCGCCTAGCTCACGACAGTGTTAACTACCTCACATTTCTAAAAATGAATGAGGCATGGATCTCGGAGGAATTCAACACATGTGATCAGTAGACCATGTATATGTCTATAAACAATTTTTGGAATCAAGCACACAGACCTTCTTAATTCATTTGGCTCACTTCCCTGACCCAAAAAAGCACACCGTACTATATGCCCCTACCCTCCTCTTTGAAGAGGTTGAGCGGTGTCATATTTCTACTGGGGCTGCTTATTATGAGGGGTTCCCACCATCCCTGTGCTGTGCTGACTTCCTCCTGGGGGTTCTTATTATGAGGGGCTCCCACCATCCCTGTGCTGTGCTGACTTCCTCCTGGGGGTTCTTATTATGAGGGGATCACACCATCCCTGTGCTGTGCTGACTTCCTCCTGGGGCTGCTTACGGTGCTGCTGTCAGCGCTGTATGTCACGGAGCTGCTGTCAGCGCTGTATGTCACGGAGCTGCTGTCAGCGCTGTATGTCACGGAGCTGCTGTCAGCGCTGTATGTCACGGAGCTGCTGTCAGCGCTGTATGTCACGGAGCTGCTGTCAGCGCTGTATGTCACGGAGCTGCTGTCAGCGCTGTATGTCACGGAGCTGCTGTCAGCGCTGTATGTCACGGTGCTGCTGTCAGCGCTGTATGTCACGGAGCTGCTGTCAGCGCTGTATGTCACGGAGCTGCTGTCAGTGCTGTATGTCACGGAGCTGCTGTCAGCGCTGTATGTCACGGAGCTGCTGTCAGCGCTGTATGTCACGGAGCTGCTGTCAGCGCTGTATGTCACGGTGCTGCTGTCAGCGCTGTATGTCACGGAGCTGCTGTCAGCGCTGTATGTCACGGAGCTGCTGTCAGCGCTGTATGTCACGGAGCTGCTGTCAGCGCTGTATGTCACGGAGCTGCTGTCAGCGCTGTATGTCACGGAGCTGCTGTCAGCGCTGTATGTCACGGTGCTGATGTCAGTGCTCTGTATTACGGTGCTGCTGTCAGTGCTCTGTATCTCCTGCACCCTCTTGTTTGCCTACCCTGGTCCCTGACCTTCCCTCTCCTCCATTGCCTTCATTAGCTCCATAGTCCTGAATTGTCAGAACAATTTCCCAAATAAAAAAAAAATGCTTGTAGTTATCGATCCCAAATTCACCTCATACATGTATTATGCTATTGTCCAGGTGGTGGGACTACGTGCTACCCCCTAATAATTACCCCGTGGCCGCAAATTCGACCTAAAGGTTTGCGAAATTCGCCTCCCATTGAAGTCAATGGAGCCCGCGGCGAACGGTCGTTTTCGCGAACGTTTGTGTCCGTTCGCGTTTCGCGTTCGCGAAACGTCCCGTCGGAAGTTCGTCCATCACTAGTAAGGAAGGAAGATCCGCATTCTGAAAAATAATAGCCAGAACAAAACGTTGTCGTCTTCACTACTTTTGTAATTTGAAGATCTTCATATGACCCCCGAGATTCAACCGTCTACCTCAATGGTCTCCAAACTGCGGCCCTTTGTTTGCCTTTATCTGGCCCATGGGGCACATGTTCTCTCACTGATACAAGACAATATTCCTCCCACTCACACCAACTATGGGGTACTATTCTACCTACTGGTACCCATGATGGGGTACTATTCTTCCTACTGACACCCATGATGGGCTATTATTCTTCCTACTGACACCCATGATGGGGTATTATTCTTCCTACTAACATCCATGATGGGGTTCTATTCTTCCTACTGGTACCCATGATGGGGTCCTATTCTTCCTACTGGTACCCATGATGGGGTCCTATTCTTCCTACTGGTACCCATGATGGGGTACTATTCTTCCTACTGGTACCCATGATGGGGTACTATTCTTCCTACTGGTACCCATGATGGGGTATTATTCTTCCTATTAACATCCATGATGGGGTACTATCTTTCATACTGACACCCATGATGGGGTACTATCCTTCCTACTTACACCCATGATGGGGCACTATTCTCCCTATTGACACCCATGACTGGGTACTATTCTCACTACTGACACCCATGACGGGGCTCTATTCTTCCTACTGGTGCTCATGACGGGGCTCTATTCTTCCTACTGGCACCCATGACGGGGTACCATTCTTCCTACTTACACTCATGACGGGGTACTATTCTCCCTACTGACACCTATGACGGGTTACTATTCTTCCTACTGACACCCATGATGGGGTACTATTCTTCCTACTGACACCCATGATGGGGTATTATTCTTCCTACTAACATCCATGATGGGGTTCTATTCTTCCTACTGGTACCCATGATGGGGTACTATTCTTCCTACTGGTACCCATGATGGGGTACTATTCTTCCTACTAACACCCATGACGAAGTACTATTCTCCGTACTGACACCCATGATGGGGTACTATTCTTCCTACTGGTACCCATGATGGGGTAATATTCTTCCTAATGGTACCCATGATGGGGTACTATTCTTCCTACTGGTACCCATGATGGGGTAATATTCTTCCTACTGGTACCCATGATGGGGTAATATTCTTCCTACTGGTACCCATGATGGGGTATTATTCTTCCTACTGACACCCGTGACAGGGTACTATTCTCCCTACTGACACCCATGACGAGGTACTATTCTTCCTACTGGTACCCATGATGGGGTACTATTCTTCCTACTAACATCCATGATGGGGTACTAATCTTCCTACTGGTACCCATGATGGGGTACTAATCTTCCTACTGGTACCCATGATGGGGTATTATTCTTCCTACTGGTACCCATGATGGGGTATTATTCTTCCTACTGACACCCGTGACGGGGTATTATTCTTCCTACTGACACCCGTGACGGGGTACTGTTCTCCCTACTGACACCCATGACGAGGTACTATTCTTCCTACTGGTACCCATGATGGGGTATTATTCTTCCTACTAAGATCCATGATGGGGTACTATTCTTCCTACTGGTACCCATGACGGGGTATTATTCTTCCTACTGGTACCCATGACGGGGTATTATTCTTCCTACTGGTACCCATGACGGGGTCCTATTCTTCCTACTGGTACCCATGATGGGGTATTATTCTTCCTACTAAGATCCATGATGGGGTACTATTCTTCCTACTGGTACCCATGATGGGGTACTATTCTTCCTACTGGTACCCATGATGGGGTATTATTCTTCCTATTAACATCCATGATGGGGTACTATCTTTCCTACTGACACCCATGATGGGGCACTATTCTTCCTACTTACACCCATGATGGGGCACTATTCTTCTTACTTACACCCATGATGGGGTACTATCCTTCCTACTTACACCCATGATGGGGCACTATTCTCCCTATTGACACCCATGACTGGGTACTATTCTCACTACTGACACCCATGACGGGGCTCTATTCTTCCTACTGGCGCCCATGACGGGGTACCATTCTTCCTACTGGCACCCATGACGGGGTACCATTCTTCCTACTTACACTCATGACGGGGTACTATTCTCCCTACTGACACCTATGACGGGTTACTATTCTTCCTACTGACACCCATGATGGGGTACTATTCTTCCTACTGACACCCATGATGGGGTACTATTCCTTCCACTGACACCAACGATGGGCTTCTGTACCACTCACTACCAATGATGGGGTACTATTCTTCCTACTGGTACCCATGATGGGGTACTATTCTTCCTACTGGCATCCATGATGGGGTACTATTCTTCCCACTGGCATCCATGATGGGGTACTATTCTTCCCACTGGCATCCATGATGGGGTACTATTCTTCCCACTGGCATCCATGATGGGGTACTATTTTTCCTACTGGTACCCATGATGGGGTACTATCCTTCCTACTGACACCCATGATGGGGTACTATCCTTCCTACTTACACCCATGATGGGGTACTATTCCTTCCACTGACACCAACGATGGGCTTCTGTACCACTCACTACCGATGATTGGGTACTATTCTTCCTACTGATACCAATAAAGGGGGTACTATTCTTCCTACTATTGTTTAAAAAGTTTGGAGACCCCCGATTTAAAGTGTTTTCTTTTCTAATATCAAACATGTTATATTTACCTGCTTTGTGTAATGGTTTTGCACAGAGCTGCCCTGATCCTCCTCTTCTCAGCTCCCCGCTGGTGCTCCTGGATCCTCCCTCCTGCCCAGTGCTACATGCAGCTTGCTATGGGGTCATCCACGCAGGCTCGCTTCTGAGCAACTGCCCTGTGTGTCCATTCACAGACAGAGCTTGGCTCGGCCCCACCCCCGCTCTCTCTCCTCATTAGCTCACTGGCTGCTGTCTCAGCGAATGAGAAGAAAGAGACCCGGGAGAGCCGCTGCTCTCATGCACTTATCTGGATCGAGCTGGGGCTCGGGTAAGTATTAGGGGGGCTGAAGGGGGGCTGCTGCACACGTTAGGTTTTTTACCTTCATGCAGATAACTACAGGTCTTGCTGAATCCAGAATGACACTTTAGAGAGGAACAGATAAATAAAAATCACATGACCACATACCGTTGACCCAAGACAGAATGGGATGCCTTTAACATGTCAGTCGGGGGAATACATCTCAGTGATAAAGAGAATAAGAGTGGGCAATAACCCTACATGCCCTTAAGTGCTCAAGACAGCTTGTGGAACGGTGCTAAACTGTGGATCTCACCACACACAATTTTATTAAGCTTCGTCAGGCTCACGGGGAGCTACTCCTCCAGAAAACTGAATTAGCAGTTTTCTCCTATAATAGACTCAAGCCCTCTTTGAAAAGGGGACAAGAAGAAAAGGGGACAAGAAGAAAAGGGGACAAGAAGAAAAGGGGACAAGAAGCAAGTGGGAAATAAATAAGGGGGGGGTGTGTTACAGGCCCCCCAACCCGAAGGAAGAAGAGCAGTGAGATCTCCTATCACAGTAAGAAACGGGGCGAGGCAAGGCAATGTCATCATGATGGGGGGCTTCAACTATCCAGATATTGACTGGAGAGAAGAAACTGCTCATTCATCAAAGGCCCCTCATTTAAAAAAAAAAAAAAAAAAAAAATGTCATGCAGGATAACTTCATGTCCCATTTGGTGAATTCCCCAACTAGAAAGAAAGCATTGCTAGATCTATTAATTACAAATAACTCAGATCTGGTCGCAGATGTGGAAATACGGGACAACTTGGGGAAAAAAAAGAGGAACGAGGGTAGTACAAGAACACCAAAATTTCAAAAGAGCCAACTTTTCTAAACTGCGCTCAATACTATAAGATATTAAGTGGGGCCAAACCCTAGAAACAATGAACACGGAGGGAAAAAATGGGAATGCTTAAAGTGGTGTTGCCACCAAAAACAAATAAAAAAAAAAATAGCTTAAAATTCCTAAAAAAAATTATAAAAAAAAAAAATTGGAAAAAAACTATTTTTTTTACTCACCACTAAATGCCTGTTGCTATGGGGCCCCTCGTAGTCTGCCTCATTCAGTGCCCGGGCTGGTAAAATCACTTCCCCTCAGCGCCACACAGTCATCTGGGACCTGTCACGTGTCCCAGATGACTGTACGGCGTATCACGGCACGCGGCGCAGCTCACGCATGCGTAGTGGGTGCCCGGCTGTGAAGTATTTGTAGCTGCTGACTTTTAAATTTTTTTTTAAATTTTTTTTAGGGGGCACCACACTTTAAGGCCCTTTTCACACATGCGGACTGTATGTCTGCATTTCCTCCATCCGTTTGCGGATGAAATACGGACATACATGCCTTCCTATGGGATAGCGGGTGTCTGCGGATGAACATCCGCAGACACACGATATCGTTCATCTCCACAATGGTCCGATTCTGCAGACGGAGGAAAATCCTATTTTTCTATCCATCTGCTGAGGGGGATCGGATGAACACGGACAGACGTGTTCATCCGATCCCCCATAGAGGAGAGCGAAGATCTGACAGGGAGGTCCCTGCACAGTGTGCCAGGACCGCCCTGTCATCCGCCGGCTCAGCGGGGATAAACGGAGCGATCCCCGCTGAGCAAGCGGATCGTCACGGGGCGGATCATTACGGATCCGTCCCGTGTGACAGGGGCCTTAGGATTAGGAACATATTAAATAAAGGTATCGTGAGTGCAATAAATATAGAAGAACAGAAGGTTAGACCTGGGTAGAAAAACCCTTACTTAAAGCGGGAGTCCGCCTTTTTTTGTTTTTAAAAGCCAGCAGCTACAAATGCTGCAGCTGCTGACTTTTAAAATAAGGACACTTACCCGCCCAGCGTGCCCGCGATGTCGGCACCCGAAGCCGATCTTTCGATCGTCTCTCGGGTGCTGCCGCCGCCATCTTGGGTATGGGAATCAGGAAGTGGAGCCTTTCGGCTTCATTTCCCGGTTCCCTACTGCGCATGCGCGAATCGCGCTGCGCAATAAGGATGGACCCGCTGCCTCTGGGATCTGTGTGTTTCCCAGCAGGCGACTTTCGGAAAGGGGCATAATCTACGCCCCTTTCCGCAGAGAGCTATCCCGGAAGTGGGTGCAGATACCTGTACTGTACAGGTACCTGCACCCCCCTCCCCCCTGAAAGGTGCCAATTGTGGCGCCGGAGGGGGGGGGGGGGAGGATTCCAATGAGCGGAAGGTCCACTTTAGGGTGGACCTCCGCTTTAAAAGTCTTGTTAAAGAAAGAAAAATGGCCTTTAAAAAGTATAACGTGAATGGGGTCAATGTCAGCATGTCAACACTACAAGGAATGCAACAAGAAGTGTAAGAACGCAATCAGGGTGGCTAAAAAAAAAAAAAAAAAAGACTGAGAGAGACACATAGCAGAGGATAGTTAATATATTTTAATAATTTTTTCTTTTTTTAATTAACAGTAAGAAAGCAAGGTCAGAGCACATTGGCCCCATAATGGTTGATGAAGGGAAGCTGGTTACAGATGACAGGGAGAAGGCAACTGTACTAATGTTTACTCCTCCTCAGTTTTTACACAGGAAAAGGCGGGGTAGAACAACCACGACTGTATTGTTAGTAA
This sequence comes from Lithobates pipiens, assembly GCF_037356315.1. Taxonomy (NCBI): domain Eukaryota; kingdom Metazoa; phylum Chordata; class Amphibia; order Anura; family Ranidae; genus Lithobates; species Lithobates pipiens. The sequence goes on along the minus strand of NW_027507764.1, from coordinate 584,427,593 downwards.
CACATCACAGGATGTGCTCTTGTGGCTAACAGAAGCCAGTGTCCAAAAAAAAAAAAAAAAGACTAGAAAATCTTAACGCAAAGAAATCACCGGGATTAGATGGCTTACACCCGAGAGTCCTCAAAGAACTCAGCCAGGTTATAGCCAGACCACTATTCCAAATCTTTATGGACAGCATACTGACAGGCATGGTACCAGCCGATTGGCGAAAAGCACATGTCGCACTAATATTCAAAAAAGCTTAGAGATATAAATTTCTGGAAATTACAGGCCTGTCAGTCTAACATCGATAGTATGTAAACAATGTGAGGGTAGGATAAGGGACCATATCCAAGAATTTTTTTTTTTTTTTTAACAGTTGCATTTATTAAACAGTGTTTAAGCAGCATGAACAAGTGGATGTGGTGCATTTGGATTTTGCAAAAGCATTTGATGAAGTCCCCCACAAATGCTTAATCTACAAACTGAGGTCTGTAGACATAGCCCATGGGGTTTGTTCTTTGGAGAGAAAACTGGCTACAGGGGCCCGTCCAAAGGCTTGGTGATAAATAACGTGTGCTGAGAATAGTCTGGAGTAGTAAAATGGGGCACCCCAAGGCTCTGTTTTGGGACCAGTTCTGTTTAATTTATTTAGGAATGATATAGAGGTTGGTATAAATAGCTCAAGCTCAGTGTTCGCTGATGACACAAAAATAAGTAGGACAATAATATCACAGCAGAATGTAGAAACTTTACAGGAAGACCTCAATAAATGAATGAGGTGGGCAACTACATGGCAAATAAGGTTTAATATTGAAAAATGTACCGTGATCCACTTGGGGTTTCAAAAATGTAAATGCAATTTACTTACTAGGGGGAGAACCTCTGGGGGGAATCGAGGATGGAGAAAGACCTGCAGGTCCTAGTAGAAGACAGACTGAGAAATAGCATGCAATGTCAAGCTGTAGCAAGCAAACCTAGCAGAATATTTTCATGTATAAAAAAAAGGGTATTTACTCCAGAGATAAAATGATTTATTTTTTCTTTTACACTGTCACAAAAAAAAAAAAAATAAATGAATTCAGAATTTTTTTTAAAGCGCCCCCTTCCCACCAAAGAAAAAGCATTCATAAGTCGTGCCCGCAAATGTAAACAGTGTTCAAATCACACAGGTATCGCCGCGATCATCAGAGCGAGAGCAATAATTCTTGCAAAAGACCTCCTCTGTAATGCCCCCTACACACGGCCGGAGCTTGTTGTCGGAAATTCCGACCGCGTGTAGGCTCCATCGGAAATTTCCCGACACACAAAATTTGAGAGCTGGATCTCAAAATTTTCCGACAACAAAATCCGCTCTCGGGAAAATTTCCGATCGCGTATACACAATTCCGACGGACAAAGTTCCACGCATGCTCGGAATCAAGCAGAAGAGCAGCGCTGGCTTTTGAACTTCATTTTTCGCGGCTCGTCGTACGTGTTGTACGTCACCGCGTTCTTGGCGATCGGAATTTCCAAAAAAGATTTGTGTGACCGTGTGTATGCAAGACAAGTTTGAGCCAACATCCGTTGGAAAAAAATCCATGATTTTGTTGTCGGAATGTCTGATTGTGCGTACGCGGCATAACTCTAAACAGGTAACCTTTAACATTTTTTTAAAGCTTCGCCTATGGAGATTTTTCGGTACTGTAGTTTATCGCCGTTCCACGAGTGTGCGCAATTTTACACTGTAACATGTTGTTAGGTATCCATTTACTCAGCGTAAAATAATTTTTTACAATCTACAAAAAAATTGGGCTAACTTTACTGTTTAGTTAGTTTTTTTTAATTCAGTGAAGTGTATTTTTTCCCCCCAAAAAATTGCGTTTGAAAGACCGCTGCGCAACTACTGTGTGACATAAAATATTGCAATGACCGCCATTTTATTCTCCAGGGTCTTTGCTAATATATATATATATATATATATATATATAGAAAGGCCAGTATGGTGGCCTGAAATTATGGGTGGAGCCCGGTGGTATATAAGCAGCCGTTCGCCCATCCTTCCTCGTCGGTTCCAGTGCGCGATATCTGATACGTCAGATATCAAGGGCCGACTATCCAGACCAGACGCAGTGAGCCTGTTCGTCAGCTCCCGCGTTATTCGTCTCCAATTTTTTGACAAACCGTCTCTCATCCATCAGCACCCGTAGGTTTTCGCCGTCGGAGTGTCGTTGTACCCGTCGAATTTGTCGCTACGCCTCGGGCCGGCTGTCGCAGGTAGGGCTTCGGCACCCTCTTTTCATTATGTTTTCGATGTACCGTCATCATGCTTATACTCACGAGCCGCTCGGGCCTTTCATATCGAATGTTTTCGGTGGCCTCGTACGCATGTCACTATGTTCTACTTTCGATGTAGTCGTTATCATCATTCGACACGTTCGATTTTGCCACGTCAGGCGATTCATTCGCAGGTACGGCAGTCGAAATCGTTCGACTGCCCGAGCATTTCTATTTGTAGCGGTCGAATCGTTCGACTCACAGCCGACTGCTTGTTACGACAAGGCAAACAGTCCGCACGTTTCGCTTGGTCCACTCCAGTTCGAATATGTCTCTTCATTTATGCAATTGTGTTATGTGTCTCATTTGTCATCTCGTTTCATTCATTTCAGTCCCAGTCATTTCTACTGTCTCAAAATCATTTCTGTCACTAGTCGCGCTCCGGCGCGAATCCTGTCGCACCTCCGGTGCACCGATTCGCTTTGAAGTGCCCCAGGGTTCGGCCTCATTTCTGTACATGCTCCAGAGACTGAATCACTCGCAGGATCACGCACGGTCCCCGATTCTTGTCTTTGTCATGGCATACCATTTCTGTCACTTATTACGCTCCAAATCGAGTCTTGTCGCATTTCTCTATGCACTGATTCGTCCTGGTGCGCCCAGCTGCTACGCCTCATTTCGGTACATGCCCCAGAGACGGATTCTCTTGTAAACCTACAGATCAGTCCTTGAATCCTGTCTCTGTCATGGGACATCATTTCTGTCACTTATTACACTCCAATTTGAATCCTGTCGCATATTGTTATGCACCGATTCATTCTGGTGTGCCCAGCTGCTACGCCTCATTTCAGTACATGCGCCAGAGACGGATTCTTTGTTGCTACCATCAGTCCAGTCGTTGATTCCTGTCTCTGTCATGGGATATCATTTCTGTCACTTATTACGCTCCGATTCGAATCTTGTTGCATTTATTGGATGCACCGATTCGTCCCGGTGTGCCCAGCTGCTACGCCTCATTTCAGTACATGCTCCAAAGACAGGATTCATCTGTTAGGTGCATGGGCTCGTCTTCTGATTCCAGTCTTTGTCATGGGTTTCATTTCATTTCACCTATCACGTTCCGGTACGAATTAATCACATTTACGATCCAATTCGTCCCGGCGTGCCCCAGGATTGGCCTAATTTCAGTACATGCTCCAGTTTCCGTTTCGTGCTCGGTCGCAAGTCTGTGGCATGGCGATTCGGATCTCTGTCATGGCAGATTTACTCATTTCACGGTCACGTATCGCTTCCCGCTTCGAGTCCAGTTGATTCTTCAATGTTGGATTCCTATCGGGGGGCCCTTGCTCGTCAGCCTCATTTCACAAAAAAAAAAAAAAGGAAAAGAGGGGGGAAAATATATATATAATAAAGGGGGTAGGGGGGAAGAGAAGAGAAATTTCATCTGTTTCTTTCATTGGTGTCATTTTCCATCTCATGTCTGAAGTCTCACCTCCACTGTTAGCTAGCCTTCATCAAGTGCGAGTCTCAAACAAAAAACTTCACCTTCATCTCCTCAGGTCAGTCGAGTTCAGTAGGTCCAGCCTGCACCTGGTCGGACGGTGCCTCCTTCGGTAAGCATAAATCATCTAGGGGGAAAAAACGCCCTTCAGCAAGCATCCTTCCTTAAAACAGGTATTTTTGTAGGAGTCTCCAACCAGTTATAATCCATGTCACCCCTTGTAGGTCCGTATTAGGAGAAAACCCGGATCAGAGGGCGTAGCCTCATCAGACCCACGTTCTGTTACCATGTCCCAGGCTGACAGCGAGGACCTCACGGCTCCATTATCCCCATCCGTTTCAGAAAACGGCAGTCAAAGGGCCTTCAGAGCATGGACCATTCCCAGGCTGACAGCCGAGCTGAGACGCAGGGGCGTCCCCTTTCCAGCAACAGCCAGAAAGGCAGAGCTTTTCCGGCTCCTGTTTCCTCCCCCCGCGGTGGTGGAGGCTTCGGCTCAGCAGGCCTCATTGGGCTCCATCGCCTCCTCTATCTCGCAGCTCCACACCCTGGTGTCGTCCCTCACTACCTCGATGTCTGATCTACAGGGCCGTGTGGCCCTCCTCGAGACCCACCCCTCTGTTTCTCCGCCAGAGCCAGCATCCCAGCCAGCTGTTAGTCTTCCCGCAGGTATCTCCGGAGGTGCACCAATAGTGTACCCATCTCATTTGGTGTCAGCAAACATCAGAAAAGATATATTAGAGGGCAAGGACGTCAACTTGGCTTCTCTTCTGATCTCGATTCACGAGCTGGCAGAGAATAAGGCGTATACTTGGGGGGACGTATCAGTGGTCCTCAAGGCCAAGGATCCCAGACTAGACAGGAAACTCTCTATCACCGAGTTTTCCCTGGCCTTCGGCATGATGAGGGATATCATTTGCTCAGCCTCCCCTGGCAGAAGGGAGGAGCTAGATCGGTACCTCCATGTGGTAGTTGACCTGGGGTACAAGTACGGCGGGTTTTCATTCTATGACTATCACCGCTCCTTCTCCGCTAGAGCAGCTGCCAGGCTCTCCCAGTTCCAGACCCCTACGGACTGGAGCACCATGGACACCGAACTGTTTTGCCGCCACTTCGCGGGGCTACGGTCTCCTCTGTGTGCAATATGCCAGTCAGCAACACATACTGCGGCCTGGTGCGCTACCTCAGTGGCAGCCTCTCCCTTCGACGGTCCATCTACCTCGGGTACCGCTCAGAGCCTGCAAGCACCAACTCGCCCGCCACAGACCGATAAGCTAGGGCGCCCAGTTAAGACCATGGGCGGTGCTCCGATCTGCAACAACTACAACAGCGGGTCGTGTAACTTCAGTCAGTGTAGGCTGCTCCATGTGTGCACCCAGTGCCATAGAGCTCACCCCCGGCTCATGTGTGAGGTCAAGCAGCTCAAAAGGTCCTGACTGAGCCGGCTCAATGTCGCATGGCTTAGTGTCTACCTTTCCAGTCATCCTACCCCCTCACTGTCCACCTTCCTCGTCCAGGGCTTCACAGACGGCTTTCACACTGGACTTGTCTCTCTCCCTCACTGCACGCATGAATGCCAGAACCTACGGTCAGCAGCCACGGATGAACTAGCCATCGACCAACTACTGCAATCTGAGCTAGATCAGGACTTTGTCATCGGCCCTTTTGAACAGCCCCCTTTCAGCACCTGGCGAGTCAGCCCTATTGGGCTTGTCAAGGGCAAGTTCTCTAATAAACTCAGATTGGTTTATGATTTGTCAGCGCCTCATTCCTCCACGGTTCCCAGCCTCAATTCCCTTATTCCCTCTGAGGAATTCTCCCTTAAATATGCATCAGTAGACATGGCCATCCAGGCCATTCTTAAAACAGGCACAGGTACCTGGCTTTCCAAAGCCGACATCTCAAACGCTTTTAAACTTCTTCCCATCCATCCGTCCCTCTGGTGCTGGCATGGAGTCAAGTGGAGGCAGCGGTACTACTTTGCCACTAAACTCACGTTCGGGTCCAAAAGTAGTCCTTGGCTCTTCGACACCTTCGCGCAGGCTCTTGCTTGGATCCTGTTACACGTAGCCCAGTGTCAGGAAGTCATTCATTATCTGGATGACTTCCTGCTGATAGAGCCACCCGGCTCTCCTCCACGAGATCTGGGTAAGTTGAGGGTAGTCTTCAATAATCTTAATGTCCCCATCGCCGAGCACAAGGTGGAGGGTCCGTCGCAGGCTATCACCTTCCTCGGGGTCAGCCTAGACACCAACACTATGCAGGCCAGCCTTCCCCCGGATAAACTGACCCGCATCAGGACGGTCCTGAGGGACTTCACTCATGCCAGAACTTGTACCAAGAGACAACTTCAGTCCCTTCTTGGTATGCTTAATTTTGCTATGCGCATCATCCCCCAGGGGCGCTCGTTCGTGTCACGCCTGTTAGCCTTGTTATCCCACTCTCAGGACCCGGAGCAAGTACTCAGCCTGGATTCCGCGGCTATGGCAGACCTAGCCATGTGGGAGGAATTCTTATCTTCTTGGAACGGAGTGTCCCTGTTCGTCCCCTCCGTGTCCGCCCTTTCACCTCGGGTGGTGACCGACGCGGCGGCCTCCACGGGCTTTGCAGCGATCTTTGGCAACCTCTGGCTCGCAGCCCCCTGGCCTCCACAGATACTGGCTATTCCTGGCTTCACTGAGACGTCCTCCCTGTTTGAGCTATATCCCATTGTAGCCGCTGCACATACCTGGGGCCGCAGCTGGTCGGGCCAGACGGTGGTCTTTTCTACAGATAACCTGGCCACTGCGGAGATTGTTAATAAAGGCAGGTCCAGGTCTCTACAGATTATGTCCTTCCTGCGGCGACTGACTCAGCTCTCATTATTGTTTCAGTTCAACCTTCATTGTTCCTTTGTTCCCGGCAAATTTAATCAGGCGGCGGATGCTCTCTCCCGCTTTAACTTTGTTTCATTTTTTAATCAGGTACCCGGAGCCGAACTAACATCAGCAGCTATCCCGGACTGGTCTCAACTGATCTTGGATTAGCCCCACACTTGTCAGCAGCAACGCAACTCATCGATCACTCCCTCTCAGACAATACCCGCAAGGCCTATCAGTCGGCCTGGAGGGCCTTTAGTCGCTTCACATCATCTCACAATACAGAGTCCTCCCGGGTCAAACAAGTCCTTGCCTTCCTTTCCTACTGCCATTCGGACTTGGCATTATCCTTCAACACAATCCGGTTGTACTTGGCCGGGGTACAACACTTCACGTCCCTCCAGGACCCTACCAAACCCTCCTTATTTACCTTTCACGCCGTCCGGGCTCTCATGCGCGGCATTCAGAAACGTCGGCCAGTTTCCAGCGTCAAACGGCTGCCCATCACAGGCGAAGTGTTCAGGGACATGTCAGACATTTTGGCCTCTTCACCTTTCGGTCTCCATGTCAGTGTCGTCCTGCAAGCAGCCATACATCTGGCCTTCTACGGCTTCCTGCGCCCAGGCGAGTTTACCTGCAGTAGCCCCTCGGCACGTATGCTGTGCAAGCACCATCTAGTCAGGTTCGAGGACCACTTCATCTTGCACTTAGCGGTTTCCAAGACACAGCAGCTTGGCCCAGGGACGGACATACATTTCTATAAGACCTACAACCGCTGGTGTCCGGTTACTGTCCTCTCCCGCTTGTTGACCCTTTTGGCCGATCAACCAGGGACTGGCCCACTTCTACCCTTTCACTCAAAACCTCTCAACGCAGCCCAGTTCATGGAGCATGTCAGGATACTCCTGGGCATCCTTCACCTCAATCCTGCGCACTACTCAGGACATTCGTTTCGCATCGGGGCAGCTTCAACAGCCTCCCGCCAAGGGGTCCCGGTCCATGTTATTAAAAAGTTGGGTAGATGGAAGTCCTGCTGTTTTGCACGTTACGTACCCAATCCGCAGATTGAGATGGCCCAGGCCTTTGTCAAGCTTACCCAGTAACAGTCTGTGTTCAATAAAATGCTTCCCCTACCTGAGTGTTTTGCCCCCTTATTTTGGTATACCGTACGTTAGACCAAGGCACACTTTCAGGTCCATTTCAAGTAAGCGAGTTTATGTTATCCTTGTCTGTCATCCTTATCCGTATCGGTCAGAGGGCTCTACACCATAAATAGAAAGGCCAGTATGGTGGCCTGAAATTATGGGTGGAGCCCGGTGGTATATAAGCAGCCGTTCGCCCATCCTTCCTCGTCGGTTCCAGTGCGCGATACCCGCCCACCCGCCCCTTTTATCAGGCCTTTACTCTAGCACACTCCTCATATGAGTACTCATTTCACCCATTTCATATTTATTTCATTTTAAGGTATGCCCCCTTATTTTGGTATACCGTACGTTAGACCAAGGCACACTTTCAGGTCCATTTCAAGTAAGCGAGTTTATGTTATCCTTGTCTGTCATCCTTATCCGTATCGGTCAGAGGGCTCTACACCATAAATATATATATATATATATATATATATATATATATATATATATATATATATATATATCATACAAGTTGTATTGCCCACTCAGTCACTTACCTACAGGTAAGCCTATAATAAGGCCTATAACCACTTCATTACCCAGCCATAGTCAAATGACAGCCACAGATGGGATCTCCCATCCTGGGTGGGTGTCATATGACGTCCTCGGCTCTCCGCCGCTACTGCGGGCCCCCGGGGGCCCGCAGAGCGGCGATCGGGGATCCGGTGTGTCCCTGGGACACAGCCCTTCCCCAATGGGGGTACTGAAGTGGCATCAGCGAGCGGCGGAGCAGCTTTACCGGCTGTGATCCATCACTAGCCAGCACTGCATATCTATATCCGGGAAATGGGCGTGCACGGCACACGTGCGCGATCCTGTGGGAGGAGCTGTGTAGGGCTGAAGCTTTTCCCTTAGATACAGCCCAGCCCTGATCAGTGTAAAAAGCCAATGAAATTGGCTATTTAGTGACTGGCTGTGTCCAATGACAGCCTGTCACTAAATGTAAACAAAAGGTGTTTGTTACTCCTGTTGCTGGGTTCTCCTCGTCACACACCGATCCAGTGTGGAGGAGATCAGCTAACAGTGAGTTACCATTACTGTACACCAGTATGTGTCCAGATTGCCCCCCCTAAATAAAGAGTACCCGTCACCAGGAGTACCTGCCCCCCAGAGTACCCGCCACCTCACCACCTGCCACCAGAGTACTACCAGAGTACCTGCCACCAGAGTACCCGCCACCTCACCACCTGCCAACAGAGTACCACCAGAGTACCCGCCACCTCCCCACCTGCCACCAGAGTACCCGCCACCTCACCAGAATACCAGCCACCTCACCACCAGAGTACCCGCCACCTCACCACCTGCCACCAGAGTACCTACAGCCACTATGTCCAGAAAGGTGTACACCCTAGAAGAGGCATACCAAATACTCAATCTGACCGATGAGAGCAACGAGGAGCTCTCACCGCTCAGTTCTGTTTCCGATTCTGTTTCGGAATATGAGCGCCCTGAAGGCAGCACATCAGGATCCGAATTGGAGGGGGAAGCAGTCCGTCCTCAAAGAAGACGGTCTGAACACCAGGCAGCTACCAGCAGTGCCAACAGCGGTAGACCCCAGGAGGAGAGGCCCGGTACAAGCGCTGCTAGACCCCAGGAGGAAAGGCCCAGTGCACGCCAAAGAATTAGGGCCCAAACCCAGCTTCCAGAAGGCTTGGCAAACCCATTGTGGCTGCCTTCTACCAAAGGGTCCCCCCTTTTACAGCACAGCCAGGTGTGCAGGTCAACACTGCGGGTTTTTCCCAAATGGATAAATAGATGACAACTTAAAGTGCCCCCGAAATCACCCAAACTTTGACAAACTATATAAAATTCGTCCCTTAATTAATTTTTTTTCCAAGAAGTTTTCCGAAATTTATGTCCGTGACAAAAAAATATGTGTGGACGAATCCCTGATCCATTTCACAGGCCGGCTGGAAACCAAGCAATATATCCCCAGTAAGAGAGTGAGGTATGGCTTGAACAAGCTCTGCGAAAGCGCCACCGTTTATGTGCACTCATTCCGCGTGTACGTAGGCATAGATTCCCAGCTCAAGCCCCCTGAGTGTCCATCCTACATGGGAATAAGTGGAAAGATAGATTGGGAGTTGACATTCCCACTCCTCCAAAAGGGGTATCTTAAAAAAAAAAAAAAAAAAAAAACTTTGGCCTGTGGTACAAGGAAAAACCGAAAGGGCTTCCCATGGTGTCTTGTCGCCACAACCATTCAAAGGGGGAAACCGGCAAGCTTGAGGAACGAGGAAGTGTTGGCTGTGAAGTGGAGGGATAGGAAAGACGTGTACATGATGCCTACCATCCACAATGGCACCTCGGTGGAACTTTACAGAAGACGCAGTCCCGTTCGCAAGCCTTCCTGTATCAGCGATTATAATATATTCATGGGCGGGGGGGGGGGGGGCGGATTTAAATGACCAGATGTTGCAGCCCTATCTTTCAACAAGAAAAAAAAAAAAAAAATCGCAATATACTTTTTTCATTTGGCCCTTTTAAATTCTTTTATCGTCTACCAAAAATCAACAGAAACACCACCCACCACCTTCATAAAGTATATTGAAGACATTGTCACTTCCCTGATCTACCAACAAGATTCCCCCCCTGAAAACATTCACTCGGATTCTGGTAGCAGACCACATGAGCGTCATTTTCCAGACCACATTCCACCATCAGGATCCGGAAGACAACACCCAAAAAAATGACGGGTGTGCACCAAAAGAGGAATTAGGAAAGACACCAGCTTCCATTGTTCAGACTGTCCCTCCCAAGCTGGCCTTTGCATCGGACAATGTTTCAGGCGATACCACACTGTGGAAAACTATTAGCCCCCATATTTCTAATACTGCCATTTCCCCGTTTTCAATTTCCATCATGAATATTTCCCTGCCTCAACCAACCATATCATTGTCTTCCGTGTGAACTGACCCTGGCCTGTTTCTCGACTATGCCTCTGCCTACCGTCTGCATTGTTTATCCGCCATGTTTCTGCCTTTCAAGGGAACTTACCCTGGACTGTATCGACTATGCCTCTGCCTACCTTCTATTTCTGCCTTTTACCTGCACTGACCTTGGCCTGTTGACCATGTTTTTGCCTGCCCCTTGGACTGATCTTTGACCCTGCTACACAGGGGTCTCACATATGTGAGGGGTTCCAGAATAGTGTTCGGAGTTCGGAAAACCAGTTTTTGTTTTTTTGTGCTCCCAGAACAGGGTCTGGTTGTCCGGAGGCTTCAAAGTGATTTGGGTGGGAGAAGCCTCTACTCTGTCCCCATTCTTTCCTCACCGATGCCCTAAGTTTGATGGTCCTGCCTGCTCCCTGGACAAATACTCTGGCTGTGCTGACCATACCTCTGCCTGCTGCATGTACTATGGACAGTATTCCTGCCTGCTGCTTGGACGATCCTTTGATCCTTTTGCTTCTGCTGACCACATCCCTGCCTGCTATCTGGACCAATGCATTGGCTGTGCTGCCAACATCTCTACCTGACTATTCCTGCCTGCTGCCTGATTTGCTGTCGCTGTCCATGTTCCTGCCCGCTGCCTGGACCGATGCTCTCCTCTGTGGACCACTGCACTACTAAAACCGCAGGTAATCTTTTCTTTACCCTTTGCTCAGCAGAATGTATTTTGGTTTGTAATTGGTATGTACATGCTATGTGCTAGAAATATGAAGGGCCTTCAACAATGTGATAGGTTGGCAGGAATTTATGTGTGTAATTTATGCTCCTAGAACACCTGACGGTGCTGCTTTAATGTTGGGCCTCTGTATGTGGCCAGGCTGTGTAAAAGTCTCACATATGTGGTATCGCCATACTCGGGAGAAGAATGCATTTTGGGGTGTCAGTTTTGCTATGTACATGCTAGGTGTTGGAAATATCTTATAAATGGACAACTTTGTAGAAAAAAAAAATGCGTTTTGATTTTTTTTCCACATATTCCAAAAACTTTGGGAAAAAAATTAACCATTCAAAAGACTAATTATGCCTCATAGATTATACGTTGGGGTGTTAGCTTTCCAAAATCATTTAGTGAGCGTTTCCATTGTCCTGGTGCTCCAGGGCCTTCAAAAATGTAATAGGTGGTTGAGAAATGAGATGTGCAATTTATGCATGTAGAACGCCTGACGGTGCTACTTCAATGTTGGGCCTCTGTATGTGACCAGGCTGTGTAAAAGTCTCACACATGTGGTATCGCCATACTCAGGAGGAGTAGCAGAATGTATTTTGGGGTGTCATTTTTGCTATATACATGCTATGTGTTATAAATATCTTATAAATGGACAACTTTATGTAAAAAAGAAATGAGTTTTTATTTTTTTCCACAGTTCCAAAAGCTTCTGGAAAAAAATGAACCATTCAAAAGACTCATTATGCCTCATAGATTATACGTTGGGGTATTAGCTTTCCAAAATGGGGTGATTTTGTGGGCGTTTCCACTGACCTGGTGCTCCAGGGCCTTCAAAATTGTGATAGGTTGTCATCAAATGAGATGTGCAATTTATGCTCGTAGAATGCCTGACGGTGCTACTTGGATGTTAGACCTCTGTATGTGGCCAGGCTGTGTAAAAGTCTCACACATGTGGTATCACTATACTCAGGAGGAGTAGCAGAATGTATTTTGGGGTGTCATTGCAAGTATGCATGTGCTGTGTGAGAGAAATAACTTGTTATTATGACAATTTTGTGCAAAAAAAAAAAATTATAATTTTCCCAAGAATTGTGGTAAAAAATTACAACTTCACAAAACTCACCATGCCTATTACTAAATACCTTGGAATGTCTGCTTTCCAAAATGGGGTAATTTGGGGGGGTATTTGTACTTTCCTGGCTTGTTAGGGTCTCAAGAAATGAGATAGGCCTTCAGTGCATCAGGTGTGATCAGATGTGATAATTTTTCAATGATTTGCACCATAGCTTTTAGACGATATAACTTTCACAGAGACCAAATAATATACACTTATTTGGGTTATTTTTACTAAAGATATGTAGCAGTATACATTAGACATGTACGATTCGTTTCGCACGAATCTCAAATTCGTACTAATTTCCCAAAATTCTTACGTCCGGGAGGACCCGAAATACGAATTGCCGTGCGTCCGAATTCTGTACGCAATACGAATTTTTGTTTACGAATTTCGGATCAGTTGTCGTCGCATCGACGGATTCGACAAAAACTCAGTCATTATGCTTATTATGAGGGGCTCCCACCATCCCTGTGCTATGCTGACTTCCTCCTGGGGTTGCTTATTATGAGGGGCTCCCACCATCCCTGACTTCCTCCTGGGGCTGTACCTCTGCTGTGCTCATTATGAGGGGCTCCCACCATCCCTGTGCTGACTTTCTCCTGGGGCTGCTTATTATGAGGGGCTCTCACCATCCCTGTGCTATGCTGACTTCCTCCTGGGGCTGCTTATTATGAGGGGCTCCCACCATCCCTGTGCTGTGCTGACTTCCTCCTGGGGCTGCTTATTATGAGGGGCTCCCACCATTCCTGTGCTGTGCTGACTTCCTCCTGGGGCTGCTTATTATGAGGGGCTCCCACCATTCCTGTGCTATGCTGACTTCCTCCTGGGCTGCTTATTATGAGGGGCTCCCACCATCCCTGTGCTGTGCTGACTTCCTCCTGGGGCTGCTTATTATGAGGGGCTCCCACCATCCCTGTGCTGACTTCCTCCTGGGGCTGCTTATTATGAGGGGCTCCCACCATCCCTGTGCTGTGCTGACTTCCTCCTGGGGCTGCTTATTATGAGGGGCTCCCACCATCCCTGTGCTGTGATGACTTCCTCCTGGGGCTGCTTATTATGAGGGGCTCCCACCATCCCTGTGCTATGCTGACTTCCTCCTGGGCTGCTTATTATGAGGGGCTCCCACCATCCCTGTGCTGTGATGACTTCCTCCTGGGGCTGCTTATTATGAGGGGCTCACACCATCCCTGTGCTGTGAGGTACAGCCCCAGGAGGAAGTCAGGGATGGTGGGAGGCCCTCATAATAAGCAGCCCCAGGAGGAAGTCAGCATAGCACAGGGATGGTGGGAGCCCCTCATAATAAGCAGCCCCAGGAGGAAGTCAGCATAGCACAGGGATGGTGGGAGCCCCTCATAATAAGCAACCCCAGGAGGAGCAGGCGCAAACTGGACCAGCGGTGCATGGCAGACAATCCGCTTCTCTCTTTCTCATCTAATGAAACTTCGTAATTCAACGGAATTTTGTATTTCGGATAAAAACCAAACTTCCATCAGCATCGACTGTCATATTGAGGTATATTTTTGCCTTTAAATTCATCGTAACGAACGTCGTTCATACAAATTAACGAACCTAACGGAAATTCGTATTTCGTACGAAACGAAACTGAATTTCGGACACGAAATACGAAGTACGAATTAATTTTAATACGAATCGTAACGGAACAGAACGAAACAAATTTATTGACGGCGCCTATGTCTAGTATACATTTGGCCCACATTTATGAAGAAAAATGTTTTATTTGCAAAATTTTACAATAGAAACTAAATACGCTTATATTGCAAAAAAATTTAAAACCCAGCAGTAATTAAATACCACCAAAAGAAAGCTTGTGAGAAAAAAAATGATACAAATTTGGTTTGGGTGGAGTGTAGCATGACTGAGTAATTGTCATTCAAAGTGTGAGAGTGCTGAAAGCTAAAAATTGGTCTGGTAAGGAAGGATGTATAAAAGCCCTGTATTGAAGTGGATAATAAGGCTTACCTGTAGGTAAAATTTATATCTCCTAAACCTGTAGATATTCACCCTGCATGCAGCCGTTGATGTCCGGTGGATGGTGCCGGAAATTCAGAGCTCCTTGCCGGAACAGAGGACTCCTGCGCACAACGTCATCTCAGCTCAGGCCACTCACAGCGCCGGAGCCAGCAAACCCGGAAGAAATGCAGGGGGAACAGGTCAGCTCCCTCAGCGGTGACCGGGGCGCGCTGCGGGGGGCCTCGTTCTAAGGTAAGCATTTCATAATGTGCTAGTATGCATTGCATACTAGCACATTATGTTATTGTCTTGCAGGGTTTTTAGTTTGTTTTGTTTTTCTTTTTTCAGCGGTTTACTACCGCTTTAAATATGCAGCTTGGTGCCAATTCCCGTGGATGTGTGTGCGCTGGTGCAAATAAATGCGCCTAGGTGTCAGCGCACACTGGATGGTAGCTTGAGCCTGTGTGTGTGTTGGTACACGTGCATTAGCTGCACGGGAATGAGCATTAGCTGTGCGAAAACAAGCACAAGCATGAGCATTAGCTGTATAAAGCCCCGTACACACTATCAGATTGTCTGCTGAGTTTTTCCTTCAGATTTACCAAAACCATGTAGTAGAAGGGCCTGCCTGATTGCATACACATTGAAACTCCTATGGTTTGACCTCATATTATGTGGTTTTGGTAAATCTGAAGGAAAAACTCAGCAGACAATCTGATAGTGTGTACGGGGCTTTAGTCTCCTGACAGTGCTACGTAGAATATTATAACAACTCCCTTCTAGTGAATCAATCCTATTGAAGGAAGAACAACATTAGAAAACTCTGGAAAGGAACCATTTCAGCTTCTTATCATGAGATTTCTCACCATTTCAGGTTACATTTTCTATATCGTGCACAGAAATCCTTTCCTCCATAGCCACTGGCTCAATAATATACAATATTGTATACATATCTCCAGATCTCTTACCAGTTCTGTAGACTGGCTGGATTAGAATGCAATTATTGTCTGCACTTCAGTACAGTCCCAGCATGTTGGAGCCCCAGACTTCCGTGTCCCAGACTTCCGTGTTTCAGGCCTCGTTCTCATCTGCTCTTGGTGTCCTCCAGTCTATTTCTGAGCTTCAGGCCTCGTTCTCACCTCCTCCCGGTGTCCTCCAGTCTATTTTTGAATTCCAGGCCTTGTTCTCTCCTCCTCTCTGCGTCTTCCAGTCTATTTCTGAGTTCCAGGCCTCGTTCTCACCTCCTCTCTGCGTCCTCTAGTCTATTTCTGAGTTCCAGGCCTCGTTCTCACCTCCTCTCAGAATCCTCCAGTCTATTTCTGAGTTCCAGGCCTCGTTCTCACCTCCTGCTGCTTCCCGTCCTCCAATCCCTCCCAGGACACCTCAGGAGTCTCTGCTGTAACAGTACAATAGAAACCACATTCTTCCTCTGCAGTTAGGGATCTCCCCTCCCCTCAGTCTGTATACAATCCTCTCTTCAACTCCACAGAGGTATCTGGCAGAGAAACCAGATCCTTCTCCTTCTGATCAGCACAGATCAGAAGATATTCGCATGTCTCATTCCATCCCATATCCCAAAAATAGAAGATTATTCTTTATTTCAAGACGGTCATCAGAGCCATGGAGATCATCCCTTTAGCACTTGGGTTGGTGTCACCCGGTGCAGTAAAACATGGTGTCGCCCCTCCCCAGTAGGGCACCGAGCAGTTTACTGCATCAACGAGGATCTCCCCCAATTACTGTCCTCAGCTCCCCCCTGGCAGTGCCCCAGCTGGCAAGAGGTGCTCCTCGGGTCGAAGAGAGGGGACTGGGGACTCAGGCTGCCTAAAGAACGAGGAGTGCTGCCGTCTTTTTTCCAGGGTCCTCTCCTGAAAAAGAATATCGATCTGGTTACACAAGGTGATGACACCGTCCAGATCAGCAGGTATCGTTCTTCCTGCTAATTCATCCTTCACTCTATTAGAGAGGCCATGTAAAAAGGTTGCAACTATGGCCTCATTATTCCAGCTCAGCTCAGCAGTCAAAGTACAAAAATGAAGAGCGTACTGTCCCACAGAAGCGGACTCTTGACGGAGACATAAAAGGATGCTGGCCGCTGAGGAGACACGACCCGGTTCCTCGAAGATATTTTGAAAAAGTTTCAAGAAATTAGACAGGCTATAAACCACTGGATCATTCAGTTACCCCTTATGCCACATAACCACGACCGGTGGTTTTTTTTGACAGCAAAGGTCCGACGGAACGAGTCCGTCGGACAATTCGATCGTGTGTGGGCTCCATCGGACCTTTGCTTGCCAAAAATCCAGTGGATTTTAGAAATAGAACATGTTTTAAATTTTCCCGCCGGAACTCCGCCGCACCGAGAAATCCGTTCGTGCGTATGCTAGTCTGACCGACAAAAACGGACGCTAGGGCAGCTATTGGCTACTGGCTATGAACTTCCTTATTCTAGTCCGGTCGTACGCCATCACGTTCAAATCCGTTGGACTTTGGTGTGCTTGTGTGTGGCCAAGTCGATTCATTCAGAAAGTCAGTCGGAAAGACTGTCGGACCTAGTCCCTCAAAAAGTCCGGTCGTGTGTACGTGGCATTAGAGGAGAAGCCCAGGCTAACGCCTCACCTGACAGGAGGGATATAATATAGGCTACCTTCACCTGATCGGACAGGAAATTTTGGGGCTGGAGTTCAAAATGAATAGTACATTGGCTGAGAAACCCCCTGCAGGCCTTGGAGTCCCCAGAGAAACGTGATGGGGCTGGCAGTTGTAGTGAATGTGTGGCTGCGACTCTGACTCAGGGTTCCCAAGGAGGCCTAAAGCTGCTCAAAGCAGGAAGCCAGATCCTGGAGGAATTGCATCACCTGAGTCTGATTCAATTCCTGGCTCTCAAGTATGTGGACGATGTCCTGCAATGGATCATCTGCGGGAAGCGGCACATCAGCCGGGTCCATGGCTGATCCAACTGTCAGGTCACCTGAGTCCACGTAACAGATGCACAGGAGTCAGGAGTGCACCGCTAAGGTAGTGGACCCTAAGGCTGACTGCTGCTGATGGAACTCTGGGTGGTTCAGGAAGGCAAGTCCACTGGAGCACCAACACAGATCCCAGTGGGAGCTAGAGCATAAGATTCCCCAGGGCACGAAGTTTAAGAGCCAGCAGGTGTTCACCAGAGCCTCTAGTGGTGAGAATGGACTGTGCTGCAACTGACTCCAGGTCGCGGCCCCCAGGGTCTCCCAGCTCACGGTAGGCTACAGGAGGAAAGAGAGGAAGCAGCAGCCCAGGACAACAAGGGATAGTAAGGAGATAAGCCAAAGGTCAGGGCGACTAGCAGACAAGGATAGACAGAAAACGCGCCAAAAGGTCAGGGTCACAAGCAAGCAGGGATAGTCAAGAACAAGCCAAGATGGGTAAACCAGATCAGCCGTAGGCCACAGAGCAATGAACACATGGAAGCCAAATCACACAATGTTGATCAGCAGAGCTGGATTGCAGTGCACAGCTTAATTTAAAGTTCCCTGATAGGGGCTGGGGTGGAGCCATGCTTTGAGGAGAGATTACTTAAGCAGCCAGGTGAGAGTGGTTTACCTCTTAATCTGAACACATGGAGAGGTAAGCTGACAGACAAACATTACTGCATAACCATGACCAATGGTTTGTCTCATCTATGTAAACTGATACATTCTGCTGGAGAGCTTTTGAAAAGTAACAGACTTACTTGCCAGGTCACCAGATGTAAATAAGAAAGAAAGAAAGAAAGAAAGCCTAATAATAAAACAAATGCAGCCATCACATCTAAGAATCGGTAAGCTGCAATATAATAAATGTTTGTGTTGGGTATAAAACAGTTTTAAAGGGACAGTCCACTTTTTCCAAAAAAAATGCAGCAACATTGATCTCATGATCAAAATGCAAATACTACAGTTTTGCATTGAAGCCTGCAGAGCGTATGAGATCCGGCACCCTCTATGAGGTCACCAGGCTCCATCTTCTATGAGGCAGAGCACCATTAATATTATTCAGGATTTAAATAGCACCAATGGTCTGTGTAGAGCTTTACAAGATCAACAGAGTCAACAGCCTCCAGCTTTTATATGACCAAGCACCCTGTATGAGGGTCACCAGCCTCCATCTTGTATATGACCCAGATCCCTGTTTGGAGGTCACCAGCTTCCATCTTGTATAGGACCCAGCACCTAGCCTCCATATTGTATAGGGCCCAGCACCCTCTATAGGGGTAACCAGCCTCCATTTGTATAGGACCCAGCACCCTGTATGGGAGTCACCAGCCTCTGTCTTGTATAGGGCCCAGCACCCTGTATGAAGGTTAGCAGCCTCCATCTTGTGTAGGGCCCAGCAACCTGTATGGAGGTCACCAGCCTCCATCTTGTATAGGGCCCAGCACCCTGTATGAGGGTCACCAGCCTCCCTCTTGTATAGGACCCAGCACCCTGTATGAAGGTCACCAGCCTCCATCTTGTATATGACCCAGCACGCTGTATGAGGGTCACCAGCCTCCATCTTGTATAGGACCCAGCACCCTGTATGGAGGTCACCAGCCTCCATCTTGTATAGGGCCCAGCCCCCTGTATGAGGGTCACCAACCTCCACCTTGTATGGTGCCCAGCACCCTGTGTGAGGGTCACCAGCCTTCATCTTGTATAGGACCCAGCACCCTGTATGGAGGTCACCAGCCTCCATCTTGTATAGGGCCCAGAACCCTGTATGGGGTTCACCAGCCTCCATCTTGTATAGGACCCAGCACCCTCTATAGGGGTCACTAGTCTCCATCTTGTATAGGGCCCAGAAACCTCTATAGGGGTCACAGCCTCTACCAGTACCCAGCACTCCCTATAGGGGGCACATCTTCTATAGGGATCAGTATTCTCCATAGGGAAGGGGTCCTCAACCCCCCCCCCCCCCCCTTTAGGTGACAGGCTGCATACACACCTTCCCCCTGGATGTGACAGGTGGTGCAAACACAAGGTCAGTGGCAGGCAACCTGTGAAGGGGTTGTCGTTGCTAAGGCCGGTCCTTGGTGCCGGGGGAGTTTGAGGACTGCTGCTATATGGGGGTCAATAGGACCCAGCACCCTTTATAGGGAGGCTTCCTCCCTGCTATACTTCTGTTCTGCCACTAGATGTCCCCACTCTTCTGGGCTGTGACTGGACAGTGCAGTACATGGACTGCTCCTGGTGCTGCTTCCTCCTGAGCTCTGCTGCCCAGGGACTGCAATAGCCTGAAGCCAGGTGACATCTAGGTACACTGCTTGCATTTAAATAATAATGTATTAATGAATAAAGTGCTGCGTTACTTTGAGCATTTTATATTTGCAATTAGTTTATCTTTAACCGCTTCAATACTGGGCACTTTTACCCCCTTCCTGCCCAGGCCAATTCACTCAAATAGAGCTTTCTTTCAGTGGTATTTAATCACAACTGGGTTTTTTATTTTTTGCAAAATGCATGAAAAAAGAGCGATTTTTTTTTAAAAAAAGTGTTTTTCTTCATCTCTGTTATAAAATTTTGCAAATAAATAACCTTTCTTCATAAATTTAGGTCAAAATGTATTCTGCCACACTTTTGGTGAAAATAACCCAAATCATTTTATATTATTTAGTCTGTAGGAAAGTTATAGAGTCCACAAACTATTATATATATATATATATATCTGAAATTGATCAATCCTGATGTACTGACGGCCGATCTCATTTCTTGAGGCCCGAAAATGCTGGGACAGTACAAATACCCCCCAAATAACTTCTTTGGAAAGTAGACAGTCTGAGGTATATAGTAAGAGGCATGGCAAGTTTTTTGAGGTTGTCATTTTTTTTTTTTGTTCCAATTTTAAGAAATTTGAAAATTGTTTTTTTTTTTTCGCAATGTTTTACATATTTTACATACTGTCACCAGTACAGTACAGTGTAGTTATATACCTGGTGTGGCGGTGACCAGGGACACCAACTGGTGACAGTATGAATAATAAATATTAATTTTTCTTTTTTCAATTTTTTCTTTTATTATTACTAGGGGGGATTATGGTGTGGTGTTTTTTCTTCAGGGGTTGGGCTTGGCCCCTTAGTTCCAATGAAGGGAACTCTTAAGACATTAGCATACCAAGACACGTTGGACAATTTCATGCTCCCAACTTCGTCTGAACAGTTTTGGGGACGGCCCCTTCCTTTTCCAACATGACTGCTCACTAGTGCACAAAGCAAGGTCCATAAAGACATGGATGAGTGAGTTTGGGGTGGAGGAACTAGACAGAGCTTGCACAGAGTCCTGACCTCAACCCAATACAACACCTTTGGGATGAATTAGAGAGGAGACTTCGAGCCAGGCCTTCTTGTCCAACATCAGTGCCTGACCTCTGCACTTCTGGAAGAATGGTCAAACCTTCCCATAGACACACTCCTAAACCTTGTGGACGGCCTTCCAAGAAGAGTTGAAGCTGTTATAACTGCAAAGGGTGGGCCAACTCAATATTGAACTCTACAGACTAAGACTGGGATGCCATTAAAGTTCATGTGTGTGTAAAGGCAGGCGTCACAATACTTTTGGTAATAAAGTGCATCTCCAGACACTTTTAAGACTTGATCTATGATACCCATTTTGTATTCCATGTTGAAACATTTAAGCCCCAAGCTGCCCGCAGGAGCTGCAGAAAAACATGACAACAGCACCATCACCTGGCACAGAATGAGGACTGAATTCCAGAATCTCAGCAGTTTAATTCCATTCTGTACCAGGTGGTGGCGCTGTTGTTACACTTTTCTGCAGCTCATACATTCCAATTTTTGAGGTGTCTGGAAAGCCTTGGAGGCAGCAGAGCGATATGTAGATGAAATGAATGAACATCAGAAAAACATACAAAATACAAGAATGGTCCCTGGAACCTCACATCCTGAGTCAGACTTTCCCGGGGCTCAATGTACATTGAACGCTACACAGAGGCCCTCTGAGAGCTCAGATGAGGCCGGGCTGCTTGGCATAAGGAGGCCATTCCATGTTTGAAGGGTGTGATATCTAAGTATTGAACGTAATCAGAAAGGTAGAGAGAAGGTGGGGAACAGAGTATTTTCTACCGTATGGAGGATAGTGTTGAAAGATGTGATGTTCCGGTGGTAAGTGTAATCAAAGCTCAGAGAAGGTCAGGAGCAGAGTATTTTCTACCGTATGGATAAAAGTGTTGGGGGATGTGATGTCCCGGAGGTATTTCTAATCAGAAAGTGCAGAGGTGGTCAGGAACAGAGAATTTTCTACCGTATGGAAGATAGTGTTGGAGGATGTGATGTTCCGGTGGTAAGTGTAATCAGAAAGTGCAGAGAAGGTCAGGAGCAGAGTATTTTCAAGCATATGGAGGAGAGTGTTGAAAGATGTGATGTCCCGATGGTAAGTGTAATCAGAAAGTGCAGAGAAGGTCAGGAGCATAGTGTTTTCTATCGTATGGAGGATAGTGTTGAAGGATGTACTGTCCCGGGAGAAGATTATTTTCTGCCTTATTGAAAGTCATGTTGAAGTATATCCTGATGATGAGTTTATTCGTAAAGGGGGAGAGAAGATCAGGAGCAGAATATTTCCTACCTTATGGAGGGACAGGCTGGTGAGTGTGATATTTTGGTGGTTATCATAATCACAAAGGTGGAGGGAAGATCAGGAGCAGAGTATGTTCTGCCTTATGGAAAGTCACATTGAAGGGTATGATATCCTGATGATGAGTTTAATCATAAAGATGGAGAGGACGTCAGGAGCAGAGTATTTCCTGCCTTACGGAGGGTTGTATTGGAGGTGTGATTTCCCAGTAATGAGTGCAATCAGGAAGGTTGAGCGGTCAGGAGCAGAATAATTTCAACCTTGTGGAGGGTTATGTTGGAGGTATGGTTTCTAAGTGGTTGCTGTAGACCAGGGGACTCCAAACTTTCTAAACAAAAGGTCAGTTTACTCTCCTTCAACCCTTCGTAAGGCAGGAAATACTCTGCTCCTGACGTCCTCTCCATCTTTATGATTAAACTCATCATCAGGATATCATACCCTTCAACGTGACTTTCCATAAGGCAGAACATACTCTGCTCCTGATCTTCCCTCCACCTTTGTGATTATGATAACCACCAAAATATCACACTCACCAGCCTGTCCCTCCATAAGGTAGGAAATATTCTGCTCCTGATCTTCTCTCCCCCTTTACGAATAAACTCATCATCAGGATATCACACACTTCAACATGACTTTCCATAAGGCAGAAAATACTCTGCTCCCGGGACAGTACATCCTTCAACACTATCCTCCATACGGTAGAAAATACTCTGCTCCTGACTTCCTCTGCACTTTCTGATTACCCTTACCATCGGGACATCACATCTTTCAACACTCTCCTCCATATGCTTGAAAATACTCTGCTCCTGGCCTTCTCTGCACTTTCTGATTACACTTACCATCGGGACATCACATCTTTCAACACTCTCCTCCATATGCTTGAAAATACTCTGCTCCTGGCCTTCTCTGCACTTTCTGATTACACTTACCACCGGAACATCACATCCTCTAACACTATCCTCCATACGGTAGAAAATACTATGTTCCTTACCTCCTCTGCACTTTCTGATTACACTTACCACTGGAACATCACATCCTCTAACACTATCCTCCATACGGTAGAAAATACTCTGCTCCTGACCTTCTGTGCACTTTCTGATTACACTTACCACTGGGACATCACATTTTTCAACACTATCCCCCATATGGTAGAAAATTCTCTGTTCCTGACCACCTCTGCACTTTCTGATTAGAAATACCTCCGGGACATCACATCCTCCAACACTTTCCTCCATACGGTAGAAAATACTCTGCTCCTGACCTTCTCTGCGCTTTGATTACACTTACCACCGGAACATCACATCTTTCAACACTCTCCTCCATATGGTAAAAAACACTATGCTCCTGACCTCCTCTGCACTTTCTGATTACACTTACCACCGGGACATCACATCCTCTAACACTATCCTCCATACGGTAGAAAATACTCTGCTCCTGACCTCCTCTGCACTTTCTGATTACACTTACCACTGGGACATCACAGCTTTCAACACTATCCCCCATATGGTAGAAAATTCTCTGTTCCTGACCACCTCTGATTAGAAATACCTCCGGGACATCACATAATATTTAGTCTATAGGAAAGTTATAGAGTCCACAAACTATGGTATATATATATATATATATATATATATATATATATATATATATATATAAATTGATCAATCCTGATGTACTGACAGCCGATCTCATTTCTTGAGGCCCGAAAATTCTGGGACAGTACAAATACCCCCCAAATAACCTCTTTAGAAAGTAGACAGTCTGAGGTATATAGTAAGAGGCATGGCAAGTTTTTTGAAGTTTCATTTTTTTTTGTCCCAATTTTAAGAAAATTTAAAATAGTTTTTTTTTTTGCAATATTTTACATATTTTACATACTGTCACCAGTACAGTACAGTGTACTTATATACCTGGTGTGGCGGTGACCAGGGACACCAACTGGTGACAGTATGAATAATAAATATTCATTTTTCTTTTTTCAATTTTTTTTTTTTATTATTACTAGGGGGGATTATGGTGTGGTGTTTTTTTTTTTTTCAGGGGTTGGGCTTGGCCCCTTAGTTCCAGTGAAGGGAACTCTTAAGACATTAGGAGCAGAATAATTTCAACCTTGTGGAGGGTTATGTTGGAGGTATGGTTTCTTAGTGGTTGGTGTAGACCAGGGGACTCCAAACTTTCTAAACAAAGGGCCAGTTTTCTCTCCTTCAGACTTAAGAGGGGGTCAGGCTGTGGCCACTGGAAATAGAAAAGGTCTCAAAATGAGTGGGAATAAACAATGCCCCCATCTTTGGTGTCAGTGAAAGGAATAGCGCCCCATCATTGTTGTCAGTGGCAGAAATTGTTAGCCATCATTGGTGTCATTAGGAGGAATTGTGCCCCACCATTGGTGTCATTGGGCCCTATTGCTGGTGTCATTGGGAGGAATTGTGCCCCAACGTTGGTCTCGTTATGAGGAATTCAGCCCCTTCATTGGTTTTAGTTGGGGAAATTAAGCCCCATTGTTGGCTAAGCGGATGAAAATAGTGCCCTAAGGGCCGGAAAAAAGAAAAGGGCCACATCTGGCCCCCCGGGTCACAGTTTTGTGACTGGTGTAGATAACAAATAGGAAGAAGACCGGGACTGGTATTTTTTACTTTATTGAGGGTCATGTTGTCCCAGTGATGAGTGTAATTAGGAAATTTGAGAGAAGGTCAGGAGCAGAGTAATGTTTACTGTATGGAGGGTCACATTGGAGGGCGTAAAGTTAGTGTAATCAGAAAGGTAGAAAGAAGGCCAAGAGCAGAGTATGTTTTAACTTATGAAGGGTCATGGTGGTGGGGGTAAGATTCCAGTGGAAAAGGTAGTGAGAGGGTCAAGAACAGAGTATTTTCTTCTATATGGAGGGTCATATTAAAGGATGTGATATCCCAGTGATGAGTGTAGTCAGAAAGGTAGAGAGAAAGTCAGGAGCAGAGTATTTTCTACCTTCTGGAGGGTCATGTTTCAGATGTTATATGCAGGTGGTGAGTGGAATCTGAAAGGTAGAGGATTAGTGGATGTGATATCCTCAGGGCTGCCGACAGGGGGGGCACCACTGATCTTCCTGTAGGGGGCTAGGGCATACAGGGGAACCCAAAGAGGGAGGAGGGTTGGTTCAGCGGGGTGGGGGTTAATTAGAGTAATGATGCCATTTGCAGCCCTCTGCAGTAGCTGAAAGCAGGTTTCTCCCCCTCTCCCTCCTGCAGGTTTTTAGCTGCTGGAGGGAGAGACACACAGGGCACAGTTCCTATAATAGTCCCCCCCCCGCCACATCAATCCCCCTACCTCTACTGCATACATTGGTTACCTCCTGTGTGATCCCCCCCCCCACAGCCCTGCTGGCTCCCCTCTTCCACCAGCGGCTGCAGGTACACAGGAGCATCCGTCAGGATGGAGAGCAGTGGAAGGGGACAGTAAATATGTGATTTACCTACCCCTTCCTTTAGTGAATGAATGTACATAGTGTGCAATTGATTGCCATTGATATCTCAGCATAGTAAACTGTGTTTTCTATTCTTCAGTGTATGACAGAACAGGAGGCTCTTTCTCTTGTTCATTCATCTACAGTGCAGCTGAGGCTACAGAGAAAACAATTGAAGAACATGTCCTCAATTATTTCCTCTGTCTCAAAAGTGAGATTTCAGGGGTCTGTTTAGACCCCTGATATCTCACCAAAGACCCCTCCCAACAGCATTGTAAAAAATTAAGTAGAAAAATAATTCTAAAAATGTAAAAAATACATTGTAAGAAATATTTTTAACCATTGTAAAAAAAAATAATAAAAAGTGTACATAAAGAATTTGAAAACATTGTTTACAAATTTAGGGGCTCATTCACATGGGTTCTCTGGCCCCCACAGTGTGAATGAGCAGCTTGTTGGAGCCACCTGTTACCCTGTGGGGATGCAGCGGTTGTATGAACACATACTGTAGGTCCTAATCTGTCAGGTGTGCAGGTGTGGGTGAGTGGCCCCCTAATGCATACTGTCTGTATTTGGAGCCTCTAAATCGAGTCACTTTGGGCGGGGGGCCTACGGAACCCAGCTTACCTTTAGAGAGGTCGGGAAACTCCTTTTTCAGCTCCCCAAGACCCTCTTATGTATAAGTTGCCCAGTGTCTATTCAGAACGTTCGGTTACCAGGCAAAGGAAACTTACATGATAAACATGCTCTTGAGTATCGGGGTCCATCACAGGGCTGTACACCTGCATCCACACACCTGTCAAATTATGGAATGCGTCTGTATTTGGACAACTGCTGTGTCCCCATAGCATAACAAAGGCTACCTGCACACAGCTCCAGCCACATTTAGAAAAAAAAACACTGTTGTGAATGAGTATGAGGAGAACATGGGATGGGGGAGATGAGACTAGAAGAGGAGGATATGGGATCGGGGAGATGGGACTAGAGGAGGACATGGGATGAAGGAGTTTGGACTGGAGAAGGAGGAGGATGTGGAATGGAGGAAATGGATTGAAGGAGGAGGAGAACAGGGGATGGAGGCAGGCATGTACTGGCCATTGGGACTACAGGGAGTTTCCCGGTCGGCCGATGGCTCAGTGGGCCACTCTGATGCAAGGGGCTGGTAATGGGGCACTCTGATGTAAGGGGGCTGCTAATCAGACACTCTGATGTAAGGGGGCTGCTAATGAGACACTCTGATGTAAGGGGGCTGCTAATGAGACACTCTGATGTAAGGGGGCTGCTAATGAGACACTCTGATGTAAAGGGGTGCTGATGGGACGCTCTGATGTAAGGGGGCGCTGATGGGACACTCTGATGTAAGGGGGCGCTGATGGGACACTCTGATGTAAGGGGGCGCTGATGGGACACTCTGATGTAAGGGGGTGCTGATGAGACACTCTGATGTAAGGGGTGCCGATGGGACACTCTGATGTAAGGGGGCTGCTCAGGGGACACTCTGATGTAAGGGGATGCTGTTGAGACACTCTGATGTAAGGGGCTGCTGATGGGACACTCAAAATGTAAGTGGGCCGGTCTAAGGATGAAGTCCAGGACCAAATTTCTTTCCCAGTCCAGCCCTGGATGGAGGAGATAGAACTGGAGGAAGAGGAGGATGTGAGATGGAGGATATGGGATTGGAGGAGCAGCAGCATGTGGGATGGAAAAGATGGATTGGAAGAGGATGAGATGGGACTAGAGGAGGACATGTGATGGAGGAGATGGGACTGGAGCAGGAGAACGTAGGATTGGGGAGATGGATTGGAGGAGGAGGACGTGGAATGGACAAGATGGGATTGGAGGAGGAGGAGATGGGACTAGATGACTAGAGTCCCATGCAATGAAGGAGATGGGACTGGAGATGAAGGAGATGGGACTGGAGTAGGACCTGGGATGAAAGAGATGGGATGTGAGGAGGAGGACGTGGTATGGAAAAGATGGGACTGAAGAAAGAGATGGGACTAGAGTAGGAGGGCATGGGATGAAGGAGATAGGACTGGAGAAGGAGGACATAGTATGGAGGAGATGGGACTAGAGGAGGAGGACGAAATGGGATGAAGGAGATGGGACTGGAGGAGGACCTGGGATGAAAGATAGGATGTAAGGAGGAGGACGTGGTATGGAAAAGATGGGACTGGACGAAGATATGGGACTAGAGGAGGAGGACGAAATGGGATGAAGGAGATGGGACTGGAGGAGGACCTGGGATGAAAGATAGGATGTAAGGAGGAGGACGTGGTATGGAAAAGATGGGACTGGACGAAGATATGGGACTAGAGGAGGAGGAGGGCATGGGATGAAGGTGATAGGACTGGAGAAGGAGAACATAGTATGGTGGAGATGGGACTAGAGGAGGAGGATGACATGGGATGAAGGAGATGGGACTGGAGGAGGAGCTCATGTTATGGAAGAAATGGGATGGAAGATATATTAGGATGTAAGAGTGTTAAAATAAAAGTGGGTGCACTGAAGCACTCTGTGAGATGGTCAGTGGGCGGATTCGGTGGGACTGCCAGTGGGCAGACCCTGGGAAATATTGGTGGTCCAACATTTATGATAGCTGCCCTGGATATCCCCAAGGGGAGTGTAATCAGTAGGCCAGAAACAGAGAAATTTCTCCTTTCTGGAGGGTCATATTAGAGGGGGTTATATCTGGGTGGTAATTGTAATTAGAAAGGGTTAGGAGCAATGTGTTTTTTACGTTATGGAGGGTCATATTATGGAGGGTCACGTTGGCGGATATGGTATCCTCAGGGTAAATGTAATCAGAAAAGAAGAGAGAACGTCAGGCTAAGAGTATTCTCTATGTTATGGAGGGTCATGTTTAAGGATGTGATATCCTCATGATGAATGTAATCAGAAAAGAAGAGAGAACGTCAGGCTAGGAGTATTCTCTACCTTATGGAGGGTCATATTATGGAGGGTCACGTTGGCAGATATGGTATCCTCAGGGTGAATGTAATCAGAAAAGAAGAGAGAATGTCAGGCTAGGAGTATTCTCTACCTTATGGAGGGTCATGTTGGAGGGAGTGATATCCTGGTAGTGAGTGTAATTGGGAAGGTAGAGCGAGCAGAGTGTATTCCACCTTTGGCAGGGTCTTAGTCAACTGCCTGTCCTCCAAGAACATTGAGTAAGGGGTTGTCGGCTGCTACCCACGACAGCCAAGAACAAGTCATTGCAGATCTTAGGCGCTAGATGGTCGAATCTTGGGGTCCACAGACCCTTCAAAGTCATATGAAGATCTTCGAATGACAAAAGCAATGAAGACTCCACAAAGTTTTGTTCCAAGTATTATTTTTAGATTGCGGATTTTTGCTTTCTAACAAAAAACAAGCAAACAGCGATCTATCTTTTACGCACACCGTACGGCGGCACAGTGCAGACATTTTGGCCACGGCTGTCACCTTGTTGAGATGCCGATCGAGCGAATGCTGTAGATTAAGGAATATATTTAGGGAGCTGCATTGTAAAACTGTTATGGCTGCTTACAAATCATCTTCTATCACCATGTACATCACTTCAATACATATCGGTGAGGCCGTTTCTCCAGAAGCCTCTTCTCAATGGACTCTTCGCCGCTCTTCCAGACGACGTGCCAATAACATCAACTGGACAGATGAGATGGAGATTGAAAAGCCTCACGTTTTCATTACTAGACGAGAGTCGTACGGCATTATAGATGCAGGGCAAGGAGTCCCTTGTATAGCGCCGGGGGAGGGGCCATCATATATTTTCACCATCTTTCTGCTGGTGCGGAAAACACGAGGAATGAGCTCTGTGCAAACATGGACTGGAAAATCCAATGATAATAACAGATCATTTGGTAATAATCTTCTAAATCCTATTTCATAGGAGAACCCTTTTTTCTTTTAAGACTTTACATAGGAAGGGATGAAGACATTTGTATTGCTACCTGTGTCCTAGACTGGAAGATTTCCACCCACTTCCTATCTTGTTGACCATTACAGATCCAATAACGTTTCTTTCTAACCTTTTTTCGCTTTGTCCAAATTTTTGAAAAAAAAAACGCTTGGAGTCTAGTTTTAACCACTTCAATACTGCGCACTTTTACCCCCTTCCTGCCCAGGCCAGCTTTCAGATCTGTTGCGCTTTGAATGACAATTGTTCACACAATTAGAGCTTTATTTTGGTGGTATTTAATCACCACTGGGGTTTTTTATTTTTTTTTGCAAAACAAATGAAAAAAAAACAAACTTGTTTTTCTTTCTTTCTGTTATAACATTTTGCAAATAAATAAACTTTCCTCAAAAATTTAGGCAAAATGTATTCTGCTATATTTCTTTGGTGAAATTAACCCAAAATCAGTGGATATTATTTAGTCTGTTAGCCCTTGTACACACGGTCGGACATTCCGACAACCAAATCCGTCGGATTTTGTCCGACGGATTTTGTCCGAAACTGTTGCATACACACGGTCGGACAAAGTTGTCGGAAAATCCGATCGTTCAGAACGTGATGACGTTATTTCATTACGACGGGACTATGTTCAGGCTAGTAGCCAATAGCTTTGATGTAGGAATTTGATCTGAGCATGCGTGGCACTTTGTCCGATCGGAATTCTCTACACATGATCGGAGTATGTTCGATCTGAGAATTTTGTCGGAAAATTTTACGGGCAAGTTGGAAAACTTGGTCCGTTGGATACTCCGATGGAAACAGTCCGATGGAGACCACACACAGTTGGAATATACGACAAAACAGTCCGATCAGACACATTCCGTCAGAATCTCCGACCGTGTGTACAAGGGCTAAGAAAGTTATAGAGTCCACAAACTATGGGCTATATATCTAAAAATCGTTCACAGTGCTCATTGGTGTCAATGGGAGGAATAGTGCCCCATCGTTGGTATCAGTGGGAGAAATAGTGCCCCATCATTGGTGTCAGTGGGAGGAATAGTGCCCCATCATTGCTGTCAGTGGGAGAAATAGTGCCCCATCATTGGTGTCAGTGGGAGGAATAGTGCCCCATCATTGGTATCAGAAGGAGGAATAGTGCCCCATCATTGGTGTCAGTCGGAGGAATAGTGCCCCATCATTGGTGTCAGCGGGAGGAATGGTGCCCCATCATTGATGTCAGTGGGAGGAATAGTTACATAGTTAGGTTGAAAAAAGACACAAGTCTATCCAGTTCAACCACAAAAAAATATATCATACAATCCCATATACCCAATTCTATACCCACAGTTGATCCAGAGGAAGGCAAAAGACCCCAGCAGAGCCATGATCCAATTTTCTAAAGCAGGGGAAAAAAATATCTCCCTGATCCCCCAAGAGGCAATCGGATTTTCCCCGGATCAACTTTACAGATAGTGCCCCATCATTGGTATCAGTGGGAGGAATGGTGCTCCATCATTGGTATCAGTGGAAGGATTAGTGCCCCATCATTGGTATCAGTGGGAGGAATGGTGCTCCATCATTGGTATCAGTGGAAGGATTAGTGCCCCATCACTGGTGCCAATGGGAGGAATAGTGCCCCATCATTGGTGTCAATGGGAGGAATGGCACCCCATCATTGGTGTCGGTGGGAGGAATAGTGCCCCATCATTGGTATCAGTGGGAGGAATGGTGCCCCATCATTGGTATCAGTGAGAGGAATAGTGCCCCGTCATTGGTGTCAGTGGGAGGAATAGTGACCCATCATTGGTGTCAGTGGGAGGAATAGTGCCCCATCGTTGGTATCAGAAGTTGGAATAGTGCCCCATCATTGGTGTCAGTGAAAGCGATCGTGCCCCATCATTGGTGTCAGTGAAAGCGATCGTGCCCCATCATTGGTGTCAGTGGGAGGAATAGGGCCTCATGATTGGTATCAGAAGGTGGAATGGTGCCCCATCATTGGTGTCAGTGGGAAGAATAGCACCCCATTATTTCGCCATCACCTTTATGACTAAGCCCCGGTGGGGTGGGTGAAATGCGTCAGATGGCGTGGTTTGTGAAGCGACACCTACACTCCATTCGGGTTGGGAGTGCGGCGTTCTCCATGTTTATGGATTTGATCACCGCTGGATCAGTGAGCCTGCACACCATGCACCTTATACCCGAGGACCAGGGCGATTGAAATCTTCCTCTTGCTTAGAACAGCGTTCCTAGTTTCATTTCAGCGAACATGCGATGTCAACCCAGACAAGAAGAACCCTCCTGTAGTCCCGAGAGTGCCTTTGTACCCCCATTGAAAGACTTCACCCCCTTTTCCTATTCTGATGACAGTTCAGAATTTGACTAAAGGTTTCTACTCCCTTTTAGTCCCGGTGACGGCCGGTCATCAGCACAAATAGAGAAACTGAATTGTGGAGGATGGGGAGCAATACAACCTTTCCACAGGTGAAGCAGTGCTATGTCATGAAGTGGGCAAAATGGAGAAGACCCCAACCTGACTATGACTGGCTTCACTGAATAGCAGAGTCTAAGGGACCGCCCCCCTCCTGGACCGTACCAGGTCACATGCCTTCTACATGGAAGGGGAATGTGCCTTGGCGGGGGGCCTCTGGCAAGGAAAATTGGCCCCACGTTGATGAGGACAAGGGCCTCATCCCCATAACCCTGGCCTTGTGGTTGTGGGGGTCTGTGGGCGCAGGGGCTGATCGAATCTGAAAGCCCCCTGATATTCACATGGGGTGCAGTGAGTAAGAGGTACATAGTACACTTAACCATTAACCAAAAAAAAAAAATGTAACCAGGAAGTCCAAACACCCAAAGATCGATCCAAACCATCTGCTCATCACTAATCAGGAACAGCACCAGCGGAACAGCAGCGTCAGGTTGATGGTATTGGCAACAGCACCAGAGGCCAGGAACAACAGGTGGAGCGTATCGGAAAGAGCGCCGGCATCCAGGGGCATCGGGTGGAGCATTTCTGGACTCTGGAGTAGTGACTATGGACTGTGTAGACCAGGGGTGCAGCAGCAGAGGCCCCCGGGAGGTTCAGGAACAGAAGCGGCACTGGGAAACACAAGGGGTCATGGTGACACAGGGACAAACCTTGCACTATTGTCTGTTAACGGGACACAGTAGCCCCATTAACTCCTTCAATACCGGGCACTTAACCCCCTTCTGCCCAAACCGATTTTAAGCGATGTCACACTTTGAATGAATATTGCGCGGTCATGCAACACTGTACCCATACAAAATTTTTATAGTTTTTTCATACAAATAAAGCCTTCTTTTGGTGGTATTATCACCTCTGTTTTCTTTTTTTGCTAAATATGCAAAAAAAAAAGTCTGTAAATTTTGAAGAAAAAAACGCTTTTTTCTTTTATAACATTTTGCAACTTAATAATCTTTTCTTAGATTTAGGCCCATATGTATTCTGCTACATTTCTTTGGTGAAAATAATGCCCATACACGAGTCCGATCGGATTATGTTGTCGGAAAATCCGATCGTGCGTGGGCTCTATCTGACTTTTTCCGTCAGAATTTCCAACGGAAAAAGTTTGAGAGCCAGATCTAAAATTTTCTGACAACAATTTTTTGGAAAATTAGGAAAGTAAAAATTTTTTTCACATTCTTTTAACATTTTTTTACATACTGTCACCAGTGCAGTACAGCGTTACCATATAACCGATCTGGTAGAGATCAGAGACACTGACTGGTGACAGTATGTAGTAAAAAAACTAGTAGTTATGTAGTAAGAAAACTATTCATTCATTGTTAACTATTGTGATTAGCTGTGATTGACCACGGCTAATTACATGGTAAAGATGGGCTGTGATTGGCCCTGTCTGTACCATGTGATCACTGTGACCAATCACAGAGCTCCTCACAACAGTACACAATGAATGGCATGAATCAAAGCCTTTCATTGTGTACAATTGTCGTGTAATCTGCTGTGATTGGCCACAGCGATCACATGGCACTGGCAGCGGGCTGGGACAGTGGTCTGTCATTGACTGTGTCCGGTGGACACAGCGAGGTGACAGATTGAGCTGGAGCGTGGCCCATTGGGCGTGATCCTGTGATGACGTCCTCCCAGAATAACAGGGTGTCAGAAACCATGAATCAGACCGAGACAGAAGTACAAATAAATCACACTTGTTTGTTAAATAAAAATAAAAAGGTAAATAGAAAAAGCGTAGTCAAAGCATAACCAGAGTCCAGTAACCGGATCGAGTAGTCAGCCAGGCCAGAGTTCAATAACCAGATCGGGTAATCAGCCAGGCCAGAAGTCAGGGATCCAAGTAGAGCAACAGCAAGCAGGATAAGGAAACAGAAGGGATGTCAGCAATCCAGTCTTTGAACAGAACCACAGGAGATGATTTCTTGTGATGTGACCAAGGCAAAGGCAGAGGTGAAGTGAGCTGGACAGCTTTAAGTAGGCAGGTCAGACGAGCACGATACCCATTCACCTGTGAAAAAAAATGTAAATAAAACACAACACACAAGGGTTAAAAATAATTTATTGCACAGCTCCGGAGGTCTTCTTCTGTCTTCGGGGGTCTTCTCGCCGGACTCCTCCGCTATCTTCTGTTAGCCCTTTTACTAGCGGAGGAGCCCGGCTTTCTTCTTCCTCGCCGTCTGGGGGTCTTCTTCGGACTTCGGCGGTCTTGTCCCCCTCTTCGAGGCTCTTGTCCCCTCTTTGGTTCTTCTTGCTGGGCCTCCGCTTTCTTCCTTTAGCTCTTTTACTAGCGGTGGCCCGGTCTTCTGTTGCTGCTACCGCCTCTTCTTCCGACTTCGGGGGTCTTGTCCCCCTCTTCGGTTCTTCTTGCCGGGCCTCTGCGCCTTCTTCCAGCTCTTTTACAAGTGGTGGCCCAGTCTTCTATTGCCGCCGCCACCGCCTTCTCTTCTTCTTGTTCTTCTTCCTTGAGATGTTGACTCGTCGCTCTCTCTGGGCGCAATAACAGAGACGTGGTGTGCGGCGACTTATATAGGGACATAGCTAGGTAATGTCCCCGCCCATTATGATGTCACAGTCCCAGCATCCTCTGGGACTGTGACATCATAAGGGGTGGGGACATCACCCGGCGATGTCCGCACACCGCGTCCCTGTCATTGCGGCCAGAGAGAGCGACGAGTCAACATCTCAATGAAGAAGAAGAACAAGAAGAGAAGGCGGCGGCGATAGAAGACCGGGCCACTGCTTGTAAAAGAGCTGGAAGAAGGCGTGGAGGCCCGGCAAGAAGAACCGAAGAGGGGGACAAGACCCCCGAAGTCGGAAGAAGAGGCTTGGCGGCAACAGAAGACCGGGCCACCGCTAGTAAAAGACCTAAAGGAAGAAAGCGGAGGCCCGGTGTCTTGTCAAATAGGGTTCTCCATCAGATGCTGTCCCCTGCACACTGCGCATGCGCAGTACACAGGAACACAGATTCCGAAAATTGCCGAGGATGAACGGCGCCTGCGCCGTGAGTCCAGGTTCTATCCCCACTATCCAAGTGGACATAGAGTTAGAATAAAAAAGAGCCGAGCGCAGCGAGGCCGAGCCCGAAGCGTGGCGAGCGAAGCTCGCCTGCGAGGGGCCCTCTAAAATTCACAACCCTATGTCCGCTTGGATGGTGGGGCTACCACCTCCACTCACAGCGCAGGCGCCGTTCAACTTCGGAGATTTTCCGAAGCTTCGTCTGCTCCGTACTGCGCATGCGCAGTACGGAGCGGACACATATTGATGGCCGGACTCTATTAGGCAGAACACCGGCAAGAAGAACCGAAGAGGGGACAAGACCCCCGAAGTCGGAAGAAGACCCCCGGGCGGCGACGAAGAAGAAAGCCGGGCTCCTCCGCTAGTAAAAGAGCTAGCAGAAGATAGCGGAGGAGTCTGGTGAGAAGACCCCCAAAGATGGAAGAAGACCCCGGAGCTGTGCAATAAATTATTTTTAACCCTTGTGTGTTGTGTTTTAGTTACATTTTTTTCACAGGTGAATGGGTAGGGGTACATTGTACCCCATACTCATTCACATAGGGTGGGGGGCCGGTATCGGGGGGCCCCTTTATTAAAGGGGGCTCCCGGATTCCGATAAGCCCCCTGCCCGCAGACCCCGACAACCAACGGCCAGGGTTGTCGGGAAGAGGCCCTTGTCCTCATCAACGTGGGGATAAGGTGCTTTGGGGTGGGGGGGTGCGCGGCCCCCCTTTCCCCAAAGCACCCCCCCATGTTGAGGGCACGTGGCCTGGTACGGCTCAGGAGGGGGGGTGCTCACTCGTCCCCACCCCCTTGCAGTCTGGCGGACAGTTTTTGAGTCAAAACTACTTTCTAAGTCTGCCGGAGCCCACACACGGGCAGATTGTCCAGCGGACTCTGGTCCGCCGGATAGTTTGATCGCGTGTACGCGGCATTAGACATTCCATTGAAGCACGGTGCTCCTCACCCACCTAAACAATCTTCACAAGCACTCAATGCAAAAAACGGGAAAAGCCAACCTTTTGGCTTTAGATACATTTTAATGAGACTTCAGCTTTATGATTAATGTTGAAAGAAAAATGTGTGTTCCTTCTCGATTAAACCCAGAAAATTACCATCCGCGTAAAGTATTAGCCTCAGACAGAACAGCTTCAGCTTTCTGCAATCAACAACAGAACTGAGCCGTCACCTTATCGATTATCGTTCTGCAATTTTCTAATCATTTAGATGCCCTTAATTAGAAAAGCTAAGATTAATTATCCCAGCCCCCCTTCCCCCACTTGGCCCGGTGCAGTGTGGCCTAATTGCATCTTAATGCTTGCGTGCTTTAAAAAAAAAAAAAAAAAAATCAGAGAGGATTTGGTACAATCGCCTCGCCTTGCTTTTTCCTGCCATTCCCGGGGCCGGATAAGTCAGCGGCGGCTTTTAGCAAAGCAGATTTTAATGTGTGTTTGATGCGCTGCCCACAATCCGCTTTTAAGCTAAATGGCGTCTGATCGGCAGTTACATTAGCTGAGTTTTATCGTGATTAGGGATCAAAAGGCTTCATTTGTAGACGAGGCGGCCATCTGTCTGCTGCGACGCTCAAATCGCGGGGAAATTAGCCGGGGTCCGCTTTTTCTGCCGAAAATATCTCCATAAAACCAGACATTAAAGGGACTTCATCAAATCTGCGTATCAGCTAAGTGCTGCAGGCCCCTTCTGTAAAACAAGATGGTTTAATGTTGGGAGATGGAGAAAATGGATTCCAGAACACACAGGGGGGGGGGGGGGGGGGCGAGATTGAGATTAACTCTTTGCCTCGTCATGAAAATTGATGTAAATCCTTCCTGTGGCAGAACTCCTCTTCACATTTTATCAATAAAATTTTGAAGGTTTGAAAAATGCAGGTTTTCTGCAATACTTAACTTAAATCAGATGCTGTCCCCTGCACTACTTGTATCCTGCCACTAGATGTCTTCAGTCTTCTGGGGTGAATGACACTTGGCTG
Source organism: Lithobates pipiens (assembly GCF_037356315.1). Classification (NCBI taxonomy): domain Eukaryota; kingdom Metazoa; phylum Chordata; class Amphibia; order Anura; family Ranidae; genus Lithobates; species Lithobates pipiens. The sequence continues at coordinate 584,390,708 of NW_027507764.1, read as the reverse complement.
TCATGCAACTTGGAAATTATGAGGACATCTAGTGGCAGAGAATAGGTAGTGCAGAGGACAGCATCAGATTGAAGTTAAAGAGGGAGTCCACCACCACCTAAAAGTAAGGGTCCCAGTACTGAACCTTGGGGTACACCACTGATAACCTTAGAAACATTCAAAGTAAGAATAATTAACCACGACTCTCTTTTCTATCCATTTACAAACTGATATTTCCAAACCTGTAGACTTTACCTTACACATGAGCCGTGTGTGCAGAACTGTGTCAAGCACTTTTGCAAAAATCCAAGTATACCACGTCCACCGCCACCCCTCTGTCCAAGTATACCGTGTCCACCGTGACCCCTCTGTCCAAGTATACCACGTCCACCGCCACCCCTCCCGTCCAAGTATACTATGTCCACAGCCACCCCTCCGTCCAAGTATACAACGTCCACCGCCACCCCTCCGTCCAAGTATACCACGTCCACCGTCACCCCTCTGTCCAAGTATACCACGTCCACCGTCACCCCTCTGTCCAAGTATACCACGTCCACAGCCACCCCTCTGTCCAAGTATACCACGTCCACCGCCACCCCTCTGTCCAAGTATACCACATCCACCGTCACCCCTCTGTCCAAGTATACCACGTCCACCGCCACCCCTGTGTCCAAGTATACCGTGTCCACCACCACCCCTCTGTCCAAGTATACCACATCCACCGTCACCCCTCTGTCCAAGTATACCACGTCCACCGCCACCCCTCTGTCCAAGTATACCATGTCCACAGCCACCCCTCTGTCCAAGTATACCACGTCCACCACCACCCCTGTGTCCAAGTATACCGTGTCCACCGCCACCCCTCTGTCCAAGTATACCACATCCCCAGCCACCCCTCTGTCCAAGTATACCACATTCACTGCCACCCCTCTGTCCAAGTATACCGTGTCCACCGCCACCTCTCTGTCCAAGTATACCACATCCCCAGCCACCCCTCTGTCCAAGTATACCACGTCCACCACCACCCCTCTGTCCAAGTATACCGTGTCCACCGCCACCCCTCTGTCCAAGTATACCAGGTCCCCAGCCACCCCTCTGTCCAAGTATACCGTGTCCACCGCCACCTCTCTGTCCAAGTATACCACGTCCCCAGCCACCTCTCTGTCCAAGTATACCACGTCCCCAGCCACCCCTCTGTCCAAGTATGCCACGTCCACAGCCACCGCTCTGTCCAAGGTTTTACTTAACTCTTCTTAAAGAAATCCGGTTTGTTTGACAACTTCTGTCTTTCGTGAATCCATGCTGTGTGTTGCTTAACCACTTCAGCCCCGGAAGGATTTACCCCCTTCCTGACCAAGCCATTTTTTGCGATATGGCACTGCATCACTTTAACTGACAATTGCGTGGTCATGCGACTCTGTACCCAAACAAAATTGATGTCCTTTTTTTCCCCACAAATAGAGCTTTCTTTTGGTGGTATGATCACCTCTGCGGTTTTTATTATTTGCGCTATAAACAAAAAACAGAGAGACAATTTTGAAAAGAACACAATAGTTTGTACTTTTTGCCATAATAAATATCCCCAAAAAAATTAATTTCTTCCTCAGTTTAGGTCGATATGTATTCTTCTACATATTTTTTGAAAAAAAAAAATGCAATAATCGTATACTGATTGGTTTGAGCAGAAGTTATAGCGTCTACAAAATAGTTGATAGATTTATGTCATGTGTTTTTTATTGGGACTGCGACATTGTGGTGGACAGATCGGACACTTTTGACACTTTTTTTGGGACCAGTGACATTTATACAGCGATCAGAGCTAAAAATAGCCACTGATTACTGTATAAATGTCATTGGCAGGGAAGGGGTTAACAAAAGGGGGCGATCAAGGGGTTAACTGTGTTGTTCCCTCACTGTGTTCTAACTGTAGAGGGGAAGGAACTGCCTAGGGGAGGAGAGAGATCGCTGTTCCTATATACTAGGAACACACGATCTGTCTCCTCCTCCCCTGCCAAAACATGGATTTGTCTGTTTACATACACAGATCCCCATTCTCGTTCTGTCAGGAGCAATCGCGGGTGCCCCCCGGACACGTGCATCAGGCCTGGGGACACGCTGCGGGTGCCTACTAATGATGGATGACATGCTAGTAAACTTTCAGCAGACAACGGTCTGTTGTCAGATTTTCGTATCGTCTGTACACAAGTCCGTCACACAAAAGGTGAAGTACAAACACGCATGCACGGAATCAATGCTCACCAAACATGACATTACCAGAAGGTGCCCTAAGGGTGGCGCTCAAGAGCTGAAAAACAATGTAGTATGCAGTGATGTTTAGATTTAAAGGGGAACCCCTATGCCGAAAAAACAACGTGGGGTTCCCCCCAAAGTCCATAGCAGACCTTTATCCGAGCACGCAGCCCGGCCGGTCAGGAAAGGGGGTGGGGACGAGTGAGCAATGGCGGGTGCCCCCCGGACACGCGCATCAGGCCTGGGGACACGCTGCGGGTGCCTACTAATGATGGATGACATGCTAGTAAACTTTCAGCAGACAACGGTCTGTTGTCAGATTTTCGTATCGTCTGTACACAAGTCCGTCACACAAAAGGTGAAGTACAAACACGCATGCACGGAATCAATGCTCACCAAACATGACATTACCAGAAGGTGCCCTAAGGGTGGCGCTCAAGAGCTGAAAAACAATGTAGTATGCAGTGATGTTTAGATTTAAAGGGGAACCCCTATGCCGAAAAAACAACGTGTGGTTCCCCCCAAAGTCCATAGCAGACCTTTATCCGAGCACGCAGCCCGGCTCCAGATCCTGGCCCCCCATCCTATGTGAATGAGTATGGGGTACGATGTACCCCTACCCATTCTCCTGGGGGGGAAAAGTGTTAATAAAAAAACCACAACACAGGTTTTTAAAGTACTTTATTAGACAGCTCCGGGGGTCTTCTTCCGACTTTGGGGGTCTTCTCGCCGGGCTCCTCCGCTATCTTCTGCTCTTTTACCGCTAGCTCTTTTACTAGGGGAGGAGCCCGGCTTTCTCCTTTGTCGTCGCCGCCGCCATCCGGGGGTCTTCTTCTGACTTCGGGGGTCTTCTTCTGACTTCGGGGGTCTTCTTCTGACTTCGGGGGTCTTCTTCCAACTTCGGGGGTCTTGTCCCGCTCTTCGTTTCTTCTTCCGGGCCTCCTCTATCTTCTTCCAGCTCTTTAACTAGCGTTGGCCCGGTCTTGTCGCTGTCTCTGCCTTCTTCTTCTTCTCTTCTTCTTCTTCTTCCTTCAGATGTTGACACGACGCTCTCTCCGGCCGTAATGGCAGGGACGCGTTGTGCGGCGACTTATATAGGCATAAGGGGGAGTCGCATCTCTTCCTCACTGCCTATCAGTAGTCTCTGAAGCATGATCCGAATGCGGATCAAGTAGACGCACGTCCAAATCTACCCTAACTGTGGAATGAGTTCTATATCTTTACCTTTCACAGTAAAGACCCAGTCACGCAATTTACGATTGAATCATTTCTCTTTCAACTTCATTGTGTGGCCGTGTGTCTTCTTCAGAGAACTTATATTAAACACTACACTCATCATTAGTAGATTTTTATATTGTGATAATGGCTTCTCTTCTACAGGGAGAATAAGTTTAATGCTTGTAGTTGCTCCTCATAACTGAGGTCCTTCATCCCCCATGACTGAGTTTGTCCATCTCCCATAACCAATGTCCTCCAACCCCAATAACTGAGGTTTCCATCCTTCATAACCGAGGTTTCCATCCTTCATAACCGAGGTTTCCATCCTTCATAACCGAGATTTCCATCCTTCATAACTGAGGTTTCCATCCTTCATAACCGTGGTTTCCATCCTTCATAACCGAGGTTTCCATCCTTCATAACTGAGGTTTCCATCCTTCATAACCGAGGTTTCCATACTTCATAACTGAGGTTTCCATCCCCCCATAGCTGAGGTTTCCATCCTTCATAACTGAGGTTTCCATCCTTCATAACTGAGGTTTCCATCCTTCATAACCGAGGTTTCCATCCTTCATAACCGAGGTTTCCATCCTTCATAACTGAGGTTTCCATCCTTCATAACTGAGATTTCCATCCTTCATAACTGAGGTTTCCATCCTTCATAACTGAGGTTTCCATCCTTCATAACCGAGGTTTCCATCCTTCATAACCGAGGTTTCCATCCTTCATAACCGAGGTTTCCATCCTTCATAACCGAGGTTTCCATCCTTCATAACTGAGGTTTCCATCCTTCATAACCGAGGTTTCCATCCTTCATAACCGAGGTTTCCATCCTTCATAACCGAGGTTTCCATCCTTCATAACCGAGGTTTCCATCCTTCATAACTGAGGTTTCCATCCTTCATAACTGAGATTTCCATCCTTCATAACTGAGGTTTCCATCCTTCATAACTGAGATTTCCATCCTTCATAACTGAGGTTTCCATCCTTCATAACTGAGGTTTCCATCCTTCATAACTGAGGTTTCCATCCTTCATAACTGAGGTTTCCATCCTTCATAACCGAGGTTTCCATCCTTCATAACCGAGGTTTCCATCCTTCATAACCGAGGTTTCCATCCTTCATAACCGAGGTTTCCATCCTTCATAACCGAGATTTCCATCCTTCATAACTGAGGTTTCCATCCTTCATAACCGAGGTTTCCATCCTTCATAACCGAGGTTTCCATCCTTCATAACTGAGGTTTCCATCCCCCCATAGCTGAGGTTTCCATCCTTCATAACTGAGGTTTCCATCCTTCATAACTGAGGTTTCCATCCTTCATAACTGAGATTTCCATCCTTCATAACTGAGGTTTCCATCCTTCATAACTGAGGTTTCCATCCTTCATAACTGAGGTTTCCATCCTTCATAACCGAGGTTTCCATCCTTCATAACCGAGGTTTCCATCCTTCATAACCGAGGTTTCCATCCTTCATAACCGAGGTTTCCATCCTTCATAACTGAGATTTCCATCCTTCATAACTGAGGTTTCCATCCTTCATAACTGAGATTTCCATCCTTCATAACTGAGGTTTCCATCCTTCATAACTGAGGTTTCCATCCTTCATAACTGAGGTTTCCATCCTTCATAACTGAGGTTTCCATCCTTCATAACCGAGGTTTCCATCCTTCATAACCGAGGTTTCCATCCTTCATAACCGAGGTTTCCATCCTTCATAACCGAGGTTTCCATCCTTCATAACTGAAGTTTCCATCCTTCATAACTGAGGTTTCCATCCTTCATAACCGAGGTTTCCATCCTTCATAACCGAGGTTTCCATCCTTCATAACCGAGGTTTCCATCCTTCATAACCGAGATTTCCATCCTTCATAACTGAGGTTTCCATCCTTCATAACCGAGGTTTCCATCAATCATAACCGAGGTTTCCATCCTTCATAACCGAGGGTTCCATCCTTCATAACTGAGGTTTCCATCCCCCCATAGCTGAGGTTTCCATCCTTCATAACCGAGATTTCCATCCTTCATAACTGAGGTTTCCATCCTTCATAACCGAGGTTTCCATCCTTCATAACTGAGGTTTCCATCCCCCCATAGCTGAGGTTTCCATCCTTCATAACTGAGGTTTCCATCCTTCATAACTGAGGTTTCCATCCTTCATAACCGAGGTTTCCATCCTTCATAACCGAGGTTTCCATCCTTCATAACTGAGGTTTCCATCCTTCATAACTGAGGTTTCCATCCTTCATAACTGAGGTTTCCATCCTTCATAACTGAGGTTTCCATCCTTCATAACCGAGGTTTCCATCCTTCATAACCGAGGTTTCCATCCTTCATAACTGAGGTTTCCATCCTTCATAACTGAGGTTTCCATCCTTCATAACCAAGGTTTCCATCCTTAAAAACCCGAGGTTTCCATCCTTCATAACCGAGGTTTCCATCCTTCATAACTGAGGTTTCCATCCTTCATAACTGAGGTTTCCATCCTTCATAACTGAGATTTCCATCCTTCATAACCGAGGTTTCCATCCTTCATAACCGAGGTTTCCATCCTTCATAACTGAGGTTTCCATCCTTCATAACTGAGGTTTCCATCCTTCATAACTGAGATTTCCATCCTTCATAACTGAGGTTTCCATCCTTCATAACTGAGGTTTCCATCCTTCATAACTGAGGTTTCCATCCTTCATAACTGAGGTTTCCATCCTTCATAACCGAGGTTTCCATCCTTCATAACCGAGGTTTCCATCCTTCATAACTGAGATTTCCATCCTTCATAACTGAGGTTTCCATCCTTCATAACTGAGATTTCCATCCTTCATAACTGAGGTTTCCATCCTTCATAACTGAGGTTTCCATCCTTCATAACCGAGGTTTCCATCCTTCATAACCGAGGGTTCCATCCTTCATAACTGAGGTTTCCATCCCCCCATAGCTGAGGTTTCCATCCTTCATAACTGAGGTTTCCATCCTTCATAACTGAGGTTTCCATCCTTCATAACCGAGGTTTCCATCCTTCATAACCGAGGTTTCCATCCTTCATAACTGAGGTTTCCATCCTTCATAACTGAGGTTTCCATCCTTCATAACTGAGGTTTCCATCCTTCATAACCGAGGTTTCCATCCTTCATAACCGAGGTTTCCATCCTTCATAACCGAGGTTTCCATCCTTCATAACCGAGGTTTCCATCCTTCATAACTGAGGTTTCCATCCTTCATAACCGAGGTTTCCATCCTTCATAACCGAGGTTTCCATCCTTCATAACCGAGGTTTCCATCCTTCATAACTGAGGTTTCCATCCTTCATAACTGAGGTTTCCATCCTTCATAACCGAGGTTTCCATCCTTCATAACCGAGGTTTCCATCCTTCATAACCGAGGTTTCCATCCTTCATAACCGAGGTTTCCATCCTTCATAACTGAGGTTTCCATCCTTCATAACTGAGGTTTCCATCCCCCCATAGCTGAGGTTTTCCAGCCCTCATATCTGAGGTCCTCTAGTCCCCATAACTGAAGTTCTCCAGCCCCCATAACTGAGGTCGTTCATCCCCTATAACTCAGGTTCTCCAGCCTCATAACTGATGTCCTCCATCCCCCTCAACTAAAGTTCTCCAGCCCCAATAACTGAGGATTGGATCCCCCATAACTGAGCTTCCCTGTCCCTAATATATGAGGTTTTCATCCCTCATAACTGAGGTTCTCAAGCCCCCAAAACTGAGGTCCTTTAGTCCCCATACCTGATGTCCTCCATCCTCAATAACTAGAGGTTTCCATCCCCCATAACTGAGGTGCTCTAGCCCCCATAACTGGAGTCTCCAGCCGCCATAACTGAGGTTTCCACCACGCGTAACTGAGTTTGTCCATCCCCCATAACTGAGATCCTCCAACCCCTATAACTCAGGTTCTCCAGCCTCATAACCGAGGTTCTCCACCCCCTCAACTAAGGTTCTCAATCCCCCATAACTGAGGTTCTCTGTCCTTAATAACTGAGGTTCTCCATCCCCCTCAACTAAGGTCCTCCAGTCCCCATACCTGTCCCTCATAACTGAGGCGCTCTAGCCACCAACACTGAGGTTCTCCATCCCTAATAACTGAGGCTTTCATCCCCCATAACTGAGATTCTCCAGCCCACATAACGGAGTTCTTGTGTTCAGTTTTGAAGGGATGAGGTGCCAACTCTACTCCCCAACTTGGGACTGGACCGCGAAAGGAGAAGCAGTACAGTGATAAGGTAATTTCTTTGTCACTCTGCTCTCCCCTCCTATCTTCCTCCTTCTTGTCTGCACATAAACTGATTGGCTCCTTGTGGTGCTTCCCCCTCTCTCAGGGTGAGCTCTGCTGTACAAGGAGTGCAAGAGGCCGATACCAGGTCACATACAGCTACACTGCTTGTATTTAGGAAACTCATTTAATGATGTAAAAACGATTACAAAGCTGCATTCATTTATGTCTTTTATATCTGCCTGGAGTTAAGCTTGATAAAAAAAATGTAGACCCTCTCTATTAAAGCGGTAGTAAACCCGCAATTTTTATTTTTATTTTTTTAACACCTGCAAAGCAAAAGGCATAATGAGCCAGTATGCACCGCATACTAGCTCATTATGAAATACTTACCTTAGAACGAGGCCCCGACATCTGGCCCGATCCACGCCGAGGGAGCTGACATGCTCCCTCGGCGTTTCTTCCGGGTATCGCGGCTCCGGCACTGTGAGTGGCCGGAGCCGCGATATCGTCACTCCCGCGCATGCGTGCGGGAGATTTCATTCTGGCCGGTCGGCCACTGCCGGATTTTCAGGCCGAGAATCCCCTTGTGCGCATGCGCCGCTGCAGTCAGCGGCGCATACCGAGGGGGATATCTCCTAAACCGTACAGGTTTAGGAGATATTTTTTTTACCTACAGGTAAGCCTTATTATAGGCTTTCCTGTAGGTAAAAGTTAAAAAATTGAGTATACAACCACTTTAATGAGCAATCCCGCTGTTGAACTTCCCCAATAAGGGTGGGAGGACTGCTAGTGCGAGTAGCTTTTTCTGCAGGTGCTATCAAACTGCAAGACAAGGTGCAGGGCCAGGCATGGCCGGCTGTTCATTGCAAGCTTAGGGGCTCAACGGTGGCTACACTAAAAGTCCAGCCCAGCGGACAGAAGGGCGACAACGCTTTCAAGATATGAATAGTAAGTGTTACTAAACTGAAGAAGAGAAAAATCAGGCCTACAGCCCTGCCGGGCAGGACTATGCTGTGTGGCAGAGCTGTGTAAATCTCAAGACTGGATGAACAGAAATGACAAATCCTTTGGCAGATACACTATATTTCCAAAAATATTGGGACACCTGCCTTTACACGCACATGAACTTTAATGGCATCCCAGTCTTAGTCTGTAGGGTTCAATATTGAGTTGGCTCCGCCCCTTTGCAGCTATAACAGCTTCAACTCCTCTGGGAAGGCCGTCCACAAGGTTTAGGAGGGTGTCTATGGGAATGTTTGACCATTCTTCCAGAAGCACATTTGTGAGATCAGACACTGATGTTGGACGAGAAGGCCTGGCTCGCAGCATCTGCTCGAATTCATCCCAAAGGTTTTCTATCGGGTTGTGCAGGTCAGTCTAGTTCCTCCACCCCAAACTCGCTCATCCATGTCTTTATGGACCTTGTTTTGTGCACTGGTCCAAATCATTTGGTGGAGGGGGGATTATGATGTGGGGGGTTGTTTTTCAGGGGTTGGCACCTTAGTTCCAGTGAGGGGAACTCTTAAGGTGTCAGCCTACCAAGACATTTTGGACAATTTCATGCTCCCAACTTTGTGGGAACAGTTTGGGGATGACCCCTTCCTGTTCCAACATGACTGCCCACCAGTGCACAAAGCAAGATCCATAAAGACATGGATGAGTGAGTTTGGGGTGGGGGAACTTGACTGGCCTGCACAGAGTCCTGACCTCAACCCGATAGAACACCTGTGGGATGAATTTGAGCAGAGATTGTGAGCCAGGCCTTCTCCTCCAACATCAGTGCCTGACCTCACAAACGCGCTTCTGGAAGAATAATGAAACTTTCCTATAGACACACTCCTAAACCTTGTGGACGGCCTTCCCAGAAGAGTTGAAGCTGTTATAGCTGCAAAGGGTGAGCCAACTCAATATTGAACCCTACGGACTAAGACTGGGATGCCTTTAAAGTTCATGTGCGTGTAAAGGCAGGTGTCTCAATACTTTTGACAATATAGTGTATGTATTTCTCCTGTTTGTCTGGGATTCAGCTTTAAGTCCTGAATATGGAACTTCTAATGCTGTCCTTTGGTATTGCGTTACGCTGCAGTATTCGCGTATTCGGCATCTCTTACCCACAATGCCGTTCTCTTCTCCCAGCGCTCGGCTGGCGATCTTCCTGAGCTGTGTGAATGCAGTACAATCGCCCGGGGCAAGCTAGTTTTAGAGTGTGCAGAGAGCGCCCGCTGGGGGGTGGAATGTGCGGATTCTGTGTGCGGTCGGCTCAGCTCCGGCCAGAAGACGTGATAATAGAGAGGAGAATAAAGTCAATGTACACAGTGAGGAGCCCACAATGTCTGCAGGAAGTCTGGGGTTCAGGTGATACTTTTATTGGCTCACTTACAAGAATAAATATGGAAGATTTCTGGAGCCGTACGTTTCCCTTCTTCTGGGAATCCTATCCAGTCTGTAGGGGGACCTAATGAGTAGACATGTGCAATTCGTTTTGCTCTGAATTAGTTTTTTAACAAATTTTACCAAATTCATTCATTCGGAAATATCTGAATTAATGAAAACCCGTTTAACGATTTTTTTTTTGAATATTCTTGAATTCAAATATTCGTAAATTCATAAATCCGGAAATTCAGAAATTTGAAAATTCGGAAGTAAGGCTTCCTGAGGAAGCCTAATGGTGAAACGCGTTGATGCACAAGGACTCACTGTATACTTTGTATCATTATACATGAATTTTAACTCTTGCATGCTCTATTCATACTATATATCTTTTTCAATAAATCTTGTTATATTTCTCTATACCTCTCTATTTTCTATGCCTTTAAAGTTCAGCCTAGGGCTACTTAGCAAGTATCCTTTTTTCTTTTTGTTCCCCAGCCAAATTTGAAAGGAAATTCCAGAACCTATAATTTAATAGTTAGTTGTTAGTTATTCTTTCGAATTCCCGAATTCTCTTTCTTATTTTCGGATTTTTGAATTTTCGCATTTACGAATTGTGATCCTAACGAATGGCCCGTAAAAAACAAAAACAAATGAATAAAACGAAAACGAACACATTTTTCGGCAGTGCACACGTCTACTAATGAGCCCTAAAAAGTGCCATCTTTATTAATTTAAATCTGACCTCCGGCCTTTCCTTGTCTTGCAGAGTCGTACCGGCTCCTCTCCTGGACTGAAATTGCTTCCAGCATCATCCAGCTCTTTCCTCCCCAGCCTGACTGTCCCTGGCCATCCTCCTTACATTCATGGTTGTGGAATGGCCGCTCCTCCTTCTGATACCCACCCATCAAGGGATTATCATATTTGCATAACTCCTCCCAAGTGCCAGCCCACTGCCTGCATCAGGACTTCAATCTTGGTGGCTCAGCATCACGTGTGGGCATTGTATGCAACTACAGCCTGCCTGTGGAGAAAGGATAATCCAATCACTGCACAGCAGAGTGTAAAAAAAAAAAAAAAAATTGAACTGAAAGCGGGTTCAGCCTGGCTTCGACCAGGCCACGCCTACAACGCATTTTGCCCCACATTTGCATGACTCCAGCCCAGGTCTTGCAGTGGTTTTCATTAAGGACTCTTGAGACGAATCTTGAGGAAGGGTGCCGCAATGTTTTCAGGAATCTATGTACAGCTGTGATCTGCCTGCAGTATTCTTCATCTCCTACCCACAATGGCAACCGTGCATAGGTGTGCACGCAGGGTGTGCCAGACGTGCCTGGGTACACCCTGTGTGGCGCAGATTTTCCCTGTTTAAAAACTCCTGATATTTCACCAAAGCCCCCCAACAGGGCTCCTAAAAAAAAAAAATAGTAAAAAAATAATACAAATAAAAACTACTGACACCGTCAGTATATACAGTGGGGAAAAATAATGATTTGATCCATAGTTACATAGTTAGTCAGGTTGAAAAAAGACACAAGTCCATCAAGTTCAACCACAAAAAAAAATAAAAAAAAAATAATAATAATAATATCGTACAATCCCATATACACAATTCTATACACACAGTTGATCCAGAGGAAGACAAAAAACCCCAGCAGAACATGATCCAATTTGCTAAAGCAGGGGAAAAAATTCCTTCCTGATCCCCCCGAGAGGCAATCGGATTTTCCCCGGATCAACTTTACCTATAAATGTCAGGACCCCGTTATATTATGTACACTTAGGAAATAATCCAGGCCCTTCTTAAAGCATTCTACTGGGCTGGCCAGAACCACTTCTGCAGGGAGTCTATTCCACATTTTCACAGCTCTTACTGTAAAGAAACCTTTCCGTATTTGGAGATGAAATCTCTTCTCCTCTAGACGTAAAGAGTGCCCCCTTGTCCTCTTTGGTGACTGTAAAGTGAATAACTCAACACCAAGGTCACTATATGGACCCCTTATGTATTTGTACATGTTGATCATATCCCCCCTTAATCTCCTCTTATCAAGAGTGAATAAATTCAGTTCCTCTAATCTTTCCTCATAGCTGAGCTCCTCCATGCCTCTTATCAGTTTGGTTGCCCTTCTCTGCACTTTCTCCTGTTCCCTGATATCCTTTTTGAGAACTGGAGCCCAAAACTGAACTGTATATTCCAGATGAGGTCTTACTAATGATTTGAACAGGGGGGCAAAATGATATCTCTCTCTCTGGAGTCCATACCTCTCCTAATACAGGAAAGGACTTTGCTCGCTTTGGAAACCGCAGCTTGGCATTGCATGTTATTATTGAGCTTATGATCTACCAAAACCCCCAGATCCTTCTCCACCATGGATCCCCCCCAGATCCTTCTCCACTATGGATCCCCCAGATCCTTCTCCACTATGGATCCCCCCAGATCCTTCTCCACTATGGATCCCCCCAGATCCTTCTCCACTATGGATCCCCCCAGATCCTTCTCCACTATGGATCCCCCCAGATCCTTCTCCACTATGGATCCCCCCAGATCCTTCTCCACTATGGATCCCCCCAGATCCTTCTCCACTATGGACCCCCCCAGATCCTTCTCCACTATGGATCCCCCCCAGATCCTTCTCCACTATGGATCCCCCAGATCCTTCTCCACTATGGATCCCCCAGATCCTTCTCCACTATGGATCCCCCCCAGATCCTTCTCCACTATGGATCCCCCCCAGATCCTTCTCCACTATGGATCCCCCCCAGATCCTTCTCCACTATGGATCCCCCCAGATCCTTCTCCACTATGGATCCCCCCCAGTTGTACTCCCCCTAGTATGTATGATGCATATTCTTAGCCCCCAAGTGCAGAACTTTACATTTATCAACATTAAACCTCATCTGCCACATAGTGGCCCAATTAGACAGAGCATTGAGGTCGGCTTGTAAATTGGAGACATCCTGTAAGGACGTTATTCCACTGCATAGCTCGGTGTCATCTGCAAAGATGGAAATGTTACTTTTGATCCCAGATCCCCTGCAGATTGTGTAAGTTTGCCCAATTACAAAGACATGAAGGGTCTATAATTGTTATCATAGGTGTATTTTATATGATAGAGACAGAATATCAACCAAAAATCCAGAAAAAAAACACACACGATACAAATGTTATAAATTGAGTTGCAGTTCAGTGAGTAAAATAAGTATTTGATCCCCAACCATCAATAATTTTGGCTCCCACAGACTGGCTACAGTAGGTGCTCAGGTGGTACACAGATCAGTCCTGTCAATGTAAAGCCCCGTACACACGAGAGGACTTATGTCCGACAGACTTCCGAAGGAGTTCTGCCGGAGTTCTGCTGGAGTTCCGTCAGAGTTCTGACGGACTTTTCGACTGAGCGGACTTGGCCACATACAATCACACCAAACTCCGACGGATTCGAACGTGATGACGTAGGCCTGGACTCGAATAAGGAAGTTCATAGCCAGTAGCCAATAGCTGCCCTAGCGTCGGTTTTAGTCCGTCGGAGTAGCACACACACGAGCAAATTTTTCGGAGGGACCGGGTCCGGCGGAGTTCCGTCGGGAAAATTTGAAGCATGTTCCATTTTCTAAAGTCCGTCAGACTTTTGCGAATCAAAAGTCCGTTGCAGCCCACACACGATCGAATAGTCTGACGGAATCATTCCGTCGGACTTTGGATGTTGAAAAGTCCGGTCGTGTGTACGCGGCATAAGAAGTTGCTCCAAACCACAACTCGCTATGTGTATAAAAGACACCTGTCCACAGAATCTCTTCCTTCCATTCAAACCCTCACCACCATGGGCAAGACCAAAGAGCTGTCGAAGGACGTCGGGGAGAAGATTGTAGATCTTCACAAGGCTGGAATGGTCTACAAGACCTTCACAAATGGAAGAAATACAAAATAAGCACCAATCGCCCTCAGACTGGAGCTCCATGCAAGGTTTCTCCTCATGGGGTGAGGATGGTCATGAGAAAAGTGAGGGATCAGCCCAGAACTACACGGGAGGAGCTTGTGAAGGATCTCAAGGCATTTGGAACCACAGTCACCAAACCAACCATTGGTAACACAATACGCCGCCATGGACTGAAATCCTGCAGAGCCCACAAGGTCCCCCTCCTCAAGAAGGCACGTGTACAGCCAATCTGAAGTTTGCCAATGAACATCTAAATGATTCAGAGAAGGATTGGGAGAAAGTTCTGTGGTCAGATGAGACTAAAATTGAGCTCTTTGGCATTAACTCGCCTTGCCGTGTTTGGAGGAAGAGAAATGCTGACTATGACCCTAAGAACATCAACCCTACAGTCAAGCACGGAGGTGGAAACATGATGCTTTGGGGCTGTTTCTCTGCTAAACGTACAGGCCAACTTTGCCGTATTGAGGGGCCAATGGATGGGGCCTTGTATTGTAAAATCTTGGATGAGAACCTTCTTCCTTCAGCCAGAACACTGAAGATGGGTCATGGATGGGTCTTCCAGCATGACAATGACCCAAAACATACGGCCAAGGTAACAAAGGAGCGGTTTAAGAAGAAGCAAATTAAGGTCATGGAATAGCCTAGCCAGTCTCCAGACCTTAATAATCCTATAGAAAATTTATGGAGGGAGCTGAACTTTGAGTTGCCGAGAGACAGCCAAGAACCCTAAAGATTTAGAGAAGATCTGTAAAGAAGAGAGGACCAAAATCCCTCCTGAGATGTGTGCAAACCTGGTCACCAACTACAAGAAACGTCTGACCTCTGTGATTGCCAACAAGGGTTTCTCTACCAAGTATTAAGCCAGGTTTTGCTTTGGGATCAAATACTTATTCTACTCACTGAACTGCAACTCAAATTCTAACATTTGTATCGTGTTTTTTCTGGATTTTTGGTTGATATTTTGTCTCTATCATTTAAAATACACTTATGATAAAAATTATAGACCCTTCATTTCTTTGTAAGTTGGCAAGCTTGCACAATCTGCAGAGGATCAAATTAGTATTTTCCCCACTGTATATAAAGTATCTCACAAAAGTAAGTACGCCCCTCACGTTTTTGTAAATATTTTCTTCTATCTTTTCATGTGACAACACTGAAGAAATGACACTTGTCTACAATGTAAAGTAGTGAGTGTACAGCTTGCATAACAGTGTAAATTTCCCGTCCCCTCAAAATAACTCAACACACAGCCATTAATGTCTAAACCATTGGCAACAAAAGTGAGTACACCCCTAAGTGAAAATGTCCAAATTGGGCCCAAAGTGTCAATATTTTGTGTGGTCACCATTATTTTCCAGCACTGCCTTAACCCTCTTGGGTATGGAGATCACCAGAGCTTCACAGGTTGGCACTGGAGTCCTCTTCCCCTCCTCCATGATGACATCACGGAGCTGGTGGATGTTGGAGATCTTGCGCTCCTCCACCTTCCGTTTGAGGATGTCCCACTGATGATCAATAGGGTTTAGGTCTGGAGACATGCTTGGCCAGTCCATCACCTTTACCCTCAGCTTCTTTAGCAAGGCAGTGGTCATCTTCTAGGTGTGTTTGGGGTGGTTATCATGTTGGAATACTGCCCTGCGGTCCAGTCTCTGAAGGTAGGGGATCATGCTCTGTTTCAGTATGTCACAGTACATGTTGGCCTTCATGGTTCCCTCAATGATCTGTAGCTCCCCAGTGCCGGCAGCACTCATGCAGCCCCAGACCATGACACTCCCACCACCATGCCTGACTGTAGACAAGACACACTTGTCTTTGTCCTCCTCACCTGGTTGCCCCCACACACGCTTGTCACCATCTGACACCAAATAAGTCTTTCTTGGTCTCATCAGACCACAGGACATGGTTCCAGTAATCCATGTCCTTAGTCTGCTTGTCTGCAGCAAACTGTTTGCGGGCTTTCTTGTGCATCATCTTTAGAAGAGGCTTCCTTCTGGGATGACAGCCATGCAGACAAATTTGATGCAGTGTGTGACGTATGGTCTGAGCACTGACAAGCTGACCCCCCACCCCTACAACCTCTGCAGCAATGCTGGCAGCACTCATACGTCTATTTCCCAAAGACAACCTCTGGATATGACGCTGAGCACGTGATCTCAACTTCTTTGGTGAACCATGGTGAGGCCTGTTCTGAGTGGAACCTGTCCTGTTATACCGCTGTATGGTCTTGGCCACCGTGCTGCAGCTCAGTTTCAGGGTCTTGGCAATCATCTTATGGCCTAGACCATCTTTATGTAGAGCAACAATTCTTTTTTTCAGATCCTCAGAGAGTTCTTTGCCATGAGGTGCCATGCTGAACTTCCAGTCACCAGTATGAGAGAGTGAGAGCGATAACACCAAATTTAACACACCTGCTCCCCATTCACACCTGAGACCTTGTAACACTAACGAGTCACATGACACCAGGGGAGGGAAAATGGCTAATTGGGCCGAATTTTGACATTTTCACTTAGGGGGTGTACTCACTTTTTGTTGCCAGCGGTTTAGACATTAATGGCTGTGTGTTGAGTTACTTTGAGGGGACAGGAAATTTACACTGTTATACAAGCTGTACACTCACTACTTTACATTGTAGACAAGTGTCATTTCTTCAGTGTTGTCACATGAAAAGAGAGAAGAAAAGATTTACACAAATGTGAGGGGTGTACTTACTTTTGTGAGATACTGTACATGTTGCTTTGGGCCAGATGGGACTAGTGACCTATCAGGGAACTGATTGTGTTGTTCAGATGATGATTTAATTACCTTTTAACAGTGTGATGTAATAAAAGTTTGTAAGCTTTTAAGCATTTGTTCTCTTCTCTTCTTCTGAGGTTATGATTGGCCCCCGTAAAGTCCACACGTCTTTTTTTAATTTGTTGCAATTCCTAAATGACCGCGTGGTGCCATTTTTAATGAACCGTGCTTTCTTTTTGTCACCAAGTTTTAATTTTTTTTTTTTTTATGTCATTGAAAGTGGAGCTACACTGTATATGAGCACAGCAAACTGAACCCACTTTTTAATTCATTTTATTCTTCATTTATCAGAGGAAACACCCCCCATCTATCCATGTCTCCATGCTTAATTTTGCTGAGAAATCACTTTGATAAACACCCCTCTAGCATTTCCGGCCCTGGCCTTGAGTAAGGGCAGATGATTGATGCAGCATTTGCTTTCTGGAATCCATCTGCCCCTAGCCCAGGCATGCAGCCAGGAGGGTGTGCTTAGCTAAGAAAGCCCCGCCTCCTCCCCTGATGACTCCTGGGGACGTATGACATCATTTTGACCTAGGCCAGAAACCAGGAAGTAACGGGAAGAAAAAAAAAGAAGTTTAAAACAAGTATATATGATATCCCTTCCTATCTATTTACTAATGATAACAGCAGAAGGATGATAAATAGTTCATGTTGATTGGTTGAGAGAGTTTAGCTCCACTTACACTTTAAATAGTATTTCCAAGCTCCTCCTTTCACCATTTTCCACTTGGACGGTGGTTGGCCGCAACGCCCAAATCTGCAATAGGCTACCGAGGTAGGGCTGCCACCTTTTCTTCAAGCCAAACCCAAACACTTTAGCGGCCTGGGACACCTTTGGCTGCCCCAAGGAGAGTAGTAATGCAGTGCGTATATCATGACGCATTGAACAGTGGGTGTGGCTGACATAATCTCCCTGTACCCCCCCACCCCCCCCCCCCCCCAGTGATGACGAACCTGCCCCTACAGATTTGTGTGTGACTATCTTGTTTACTTGGGGAGCCACAGCCCGGTCTGATTAATGTGTCCGGGTTTCAGGCCGCCTGAAACCCGGACACAGGATTCAAAACCCGGACTGTCCGGGTGAATCCCTACTACCGAACCACATACCATAAGATAATATAGATACAGTGCCTTGAAAAAGTATTCACACCCCTTGAAGTTTTACACATGTCATGTTACAACCAAAAACGTGAATGTATTTTATTGGGATTTTATGTGATAGACCAACACAAAGTGGCTCATAATTGTGAAGTGGAAGGAAAATGATAAATGGTTTTCTGATTTTTTTTACAAATAGATATCTGAAAAAACATGGTGTGCTTTTGTATTCAGCCCCCTTTACTCCGATACCCCTAACTAAAATCTAGTGGAACCAATTACCTTCAGAAGTCACCTAATTAGTAAATAGAGTCCACCTGTGTGTCATTTAATCTCAGTATAAATACAGCTGTTCTGTGAAGCCCTCAGAGGTTTGTTAGAGAACCTTAGTGAACAAACAGCATCTTGAAGGCGAAGGAACACACCAGACAAGTCAGGGATAAAGTTGTGGAGAAGTATAAAGCAGGGTTAGGTTATAAAAAAAATCCCAAGTTTTGAAGATCTCACGGAGCTCTGTTCAATCCATCATCGGAAAATGGAAAGAGTATGGCACAACTGCAAACCTACCAAGCAGTGGCATCGGTGGGGGGGGGGGGGGGGGGAGGGTTGGTCACCGTGGCTCAGTGATTCTCAACCAGGGTTCCTTCAGCATTGGCCAATTTCTGCCTCTCGGATCGGATAAGTTCCCACTGACACCATTGATCTTTTTAGCTATCTGTAAGGAGGTAATTCTTCCCAATGACCACAAGTGTAAGGACCATTCTTCCCACTGACCATCACACTAATGTATCATGAGTTGTAGATTTCTAATTTTTAGCAGAGGGTTCCCAGAGCCCCGGAGAACTATTTCAAGGGTTCCTCTGTGTTGAACAGGTTGAGAAAGGCTGCCGTGGCTGAAGCCCCAAGTGGGTCCTGAAAAACCCCCGAGTCTCGAGTGGGCACCGTTCTATTTATAGCCCCGAGCGCTGCCGAGCGCGGGGACCGAGCTGATCCCGAGCGCCGCCGAGTCACATAGCTGGTCCCGCCTTCTGGAGCCTGCAGCGCTGATGGACGTCCCACTTGTCCAACAGTGGGGCCGCGGGACGTGTGACATCCATCATAGGCGCTGCAGGCTCCAGAAGGCGGGAATTACAATTCAGCCACCACTTGAGATCCCTGCTCGGTGCTCGGCTCTCCTCCGGTTGCCTGCTGTGAAGATGGGCGCACACCGCACACCATGGCTGAGCTGCTGCTGCAGGACGCATGAAGTCTCCTGGTAAGTTAGGTCAGTGTGTGTCACTACCGTCAGTGTATGTCAGGTAGGTTGGTCAGTGTATGTCAGGTAGGTCATTGTGTGTCAGGTGGGTAGGTCAGTGTGTGTCTTGTAGGTAGGTCAGTGTGTGTCTTGTAGGTAGGTCAGTGTGTGTCTTGTAGGTAGGGCAGTGTGTGTCTTGTAGGTAGGTCAGTGTGTGTCTTGTAGGTAGGGCAGTGTATGTCTTGTAGGTAGGGCAGTGTATGTCAGGTAGGTAGGTCAGTGTGGCAGGCAGGTAAGTTTAGTGGTCAGCATTGATGGGCACCGGTAAGCCAGGCAGAAACCAGCAAGTAAGCTTACCCCCTGCCACACAACCCTACCGCCCAGCCAAAAAAGGCTGCGCCACTGCCACAGCCCACCCCCCCCCCCCCCTCCATGCCGGCCTTGGACTTAGGGCTGAAGCCCCTGGTCTACAAACGCTCCTGCTGCCAAGACATGGCCGTCCACCTAAACTGACCAGCCTGGCAAGGAGAACATTCATCAGAGAAGAGCCAAGAGGTCCATGGTAACTCTGGAGGAGCTGCAGAGATCCACAGCTCAGGGGGGGGAGAATCTGTCCACAGTACAACTATTAGTCGTCTCTCCACAAATCTGCCCTTTATGGAAGAGTGACAAGAAGAAAGACATTGGAGAAAGAAAGTCATAAGAAGTCCTGTTTGTAGTTTGTGAGAAGCCATATGGAAGAAGGTGATCTGGTCAGATGAGACCAAAATTAGAACTTGGCCAAAAAACAAAACGCTATGTGTGGGGAAAACTAACACTGCCCATCCCCCTGAACACACCATCCCCACCGTGAAACATGGTGGTGGCAGCCTCATGTGGTGGAGATGCTTTTCTTCAGCAGGGACAGGGAAGCTGGTCAGAGTTGATGGGATGATGGATGGAGACAAATACAGGACAATCTTAGAAGAAAACCTGTTAAGAGTCGGCAAAAGACTTGAGACCGGGGTGGAGGTTCACCTTCCAGCAGGACAACAACCCGAAACATCCAGCCAGAGCTACAATGGAATGGTTTAGATCAAAGCATATTCATGTGTTAGAATGGCCCAGTCACAGTCCAGACCTAAATCCCATTGAGAATCTGTTGCAAGACGTGAAAATCGCTGTTCACAGACGCTCTCCATCCAATCTGACAGAGCTTGAGATATTTTACAAAGAAGAAGAATGGGCAGAAATGTCCTCTCTAGATGGGTAAAGCTGGTAGAGACACCCCCAAAAAGACTTTCAGCTGTAATTGCAGAGAAAGGGGGTTCTACAAAGTATTGACTCCAGGGGGCGCCATACAAATGCCCCTCCCCCCCCACACTCTTCACATATTTATTTGTATAATTTTCCTTCCACTTCACAATTATGAGCCACTTTGTGTTGGTCTCTCACATAAAATCCCAATAAAATACATTTACGTTTTTGGCTGTAACATGATAAAATGTGGGTAATTTCAAGGGGTGTGAATACTTTTTCATGGCGCTGTATGTACAGATCGGGTCCTGCAGTGCAGCAGATGCATCTTCTTCAAGGGAAAGAAAGAGACACAAAGCACATTTTATTTTGTAGAAAAGTAATTGCAAACCTTTTATTCCCAAATAAAACACTTGAACTAAAACCGTCAGTAACAAAATATCTTACACAAAGATCATCTCCGTCTTTTCGGCAGCGATTTAGGATTCTGACAATTCCTAAGTGCAGCTCTATGGGGGGAGGGGGGAGGGGGGATTATTACAGAACAAAAAAAAAAGACCTGATAGTTGAATTCCACAGCAGCCAACAGATGTTGTACCTTCTACACATCGTCTGATCGACATTTCACTGATCAATTTCTTCATCTTCAGAGATCACATTGTACATGGCGACTACGTCCTTATCAGTGGGGATACGTCAGAGCGCTCTGTTCTCTGTACAGCACTGCGGTATATGTCAGAGCTATACAAATGTATAAGAATAATAGTGTGTGACTGTGGTGGGGGGGACGACGACGACATTAGAGTGTAAGCTCCTCTGGTACAGAGAATAATGTGACTGGCTCAGTGTTTTCTGTACAGCACTGCGGTATATGTCAGAGCTATATATATATATATAAAATGTATAATAGTGTGTGAAAGGGGGGGGGACATTAACCACTAGAGATCCGCGCTATAGCCAAATGACGGCTACAGCGCGGACCTCCTTTGCCAGGACGTCCCGTGCACGCGCGGCGCCCTCTGTGATCGGCGAGTCTATGAGACTCGCCTGATCACGGATCCGAGCAAGGGGTCAATCCCAATGACAGCTGATCATGTGATACAATGGAGCCGGTAATCGGCTATATAAAAAAAAAGAGCCGATCACCGGCGGCCGTGATCGGGACATCAGTCCCGATCACAGCCAGCCCTGCCAGTGCCCACCTGCCAGTGCCACCTCATTAATAAATAAGTGCCCCCCGTCAGTGCCACCCAGCAGTGCCCATAGTGCCACCCATCAGTGCCCACAGTGCCACCCATCAGTGCCCACAGTGCCACCCATCAGTGCCCACAATCTGCCTCAACAACGGTGCTGCATCCCAGTGCCACATATCCGTGCCCATCAGTGTCATCTACCAGTGCCCATCAGTGCCGCCCATCAGTGCCCAGCAGTGCCACCTATCAGAGCCACCTATCAGTGCCCATCAGTCCCATCTATCAGTGGTACCTATCAGTGCCCCTTAGTGCCACCCATCCGTGCCATCTTATCTGTGCCCATCTTTGCCCATCAGTGCCGCCTTATCTGTGCCCATCAGTACTGCCTTATCTGTGTCTATCGGTGCCACCTTATCTATGTCTATTAGTGCTGCCTTAACTATGCCTATCAGTGCCCACCAGTGCAGCCTATCAGTGCCCACCAGTGCAGCCTATCATTGTCCACCAGTGCCGCCTCATCAGCGCACTTCAATGAAGGAGAAAAATGACCTGTTTGCTAAATTTTATAACAAACTATTAAACATGATTTTTAATTATGTATTTTTTTTGCATTAGTTTGTTTAGCAAAAAATAAAACTCCCAGCTGTAATTAAATACCACCAAAAGCTCTATTTGTGGGAAAAAAAATTATAAAAATGTCATTTGGGTACAGTGTTGTATGACCGCGCAATTGTCATTCAAAGTGCATCAGCGCTGAAAGCTGAAAATTGGTCTGGGCAGGAGGGGGATTAAGTGCCCAGTAAGCAAGTGGTTAAAGTGTAAGCTCCTGTGGTACAGCAACTGATGTTACTGGCTGGATTTACAAGGTTATATCATTGGACAAGTTACTTGTTTCTGTGTGTTCTCTGTACAGCACTGCGGTATATGTCAGAGCTATATAATAGTGTGTGACTGTTGGGGGGACATTTAGAGTGCAAGCTCCTGTGGTGCAGAGACTGCGACTGGCTCAGTGTTCTCAGTACAGTGCTGCGGGATATATGTCAGAGCTATAGAAATGTATAATAGTGTGTGACTGTGGGGAGGACATTAGAGTGTAAGCTCCTCTGGTACAGAGACTGATGTGACTGGCTCAGTGTTTTCTGTACAGCACTGCGGTATATGTCAGAGCTATATACATATATATATATATATATATATATATATATATATATATATATATATATAAATGTATAATAGTGTGAGAAGGGGGGGACATTAGAGTGTAAGCTCCTGTGGTACAGCAACTGATGTGACTGGCTGGATTTACAAGGTTGTATCATTGGACAAGTTACTTGTTTCTGTGTGTTCTCTGTACAGCACTGCGGTATATGTCAGAGCCATATAATAATAGTGTGTGACTGTTGGGGGACATCATTTAGAGTGCAAGCTCCTGTGGTGCAGAGACTGTGACTCGCTCAGTGTTCTCAGTACAGCACTGCGGTATATGTCAGAGCTATAGAAATGTATAATAGTGTGTGACTGTGGGGGGGATATTAGAGTGTAAGCTCCTCTGGTACAGAGACTGATATGACTATGTCAGTGTTCTCTGTACAGCGTTGCGGTATATGTCAGCGCTATATAAATGTATAATAATAATAGTGTGTGACTGTGGGGGGGGACATTAGAGTGTGAGTTCCTCTGTTGCAGAGACTGATGTGACCGGCTTTGGGGTGGAAACCTTATAAATCAGGCATATAAATTGACAAGAAAGGGTGAAATAAACACAACAATGATGTCATCCTTAGCAACGTTCCCTCTCCTCTCTTCCTTTGTTGAAAAGAATGGATTATTCTAGTCCCGTTACCCTTCAAAAGAAAAAATAATTGTCCTGTAAAAAATTTAACGGATGAGATCCATAATAGAATGGATTTGGCAGTGCAAATGACAAGAAGAGGTTTTTTTTTTTTTTTTTACTTTTTTGAGATCGCTGGACAGGTGAAATATCATTAAATGTAAAAAAAGTGATTATATTTCAAGCTTGGAACCTTAATCCCAATGGATAATTTTAGAATCTTGCTGTGCTGCCAGCTCTGCCTCGGGCAAACATTGGTGCCAGTAACTAGTGATGGCCGAACGGTTCGCCCGGCGGTCGTTTCGCGGCGAATTTCCGACTTTCGCCGTCCGCGGGTTCGAACGCCTTTTTCCGTCGTTCGCCCCGGCGGACTTACGTGTTTAATGTATACAAGAACTTTAACCTTTCGTGACACGTTTATCATGTGTTACAGGACAACCAATTGAGACATGACAGCTCATGGACACTTGGACATTCCCCCTAACCTATAAATACACCCGATCCGGTGGCCATTTTACATTCTTTCTTCTGTCACTGTAGGGAAAGGATCCTGTGTGGAGTAGGGACAGAGAAAACGCTAGCTATTTGGTACACAAAAGTTCTTTTCAGGACTGGTATAGGTGTTAGGTCAGCAGCCTGAGTTTCTTTTGTCAGTTTAGATAAAGGGACAGAGCGCTGTATGCTGCTATTTTAGGGACAGCTCAGCCAGATTAGTCTTTCTTCATCATCATCATCATCATCATCATTAGCTGTTACTATCAGGTCCACAAAAGAGCTGTTCCAGCTAATCGTTCCAGCCTACTCTTTTTTGCCAATTTGTATAGGGACAGGCAGGAAGCAGTGTGTCAGGCAGTGAGGATAATTTTAAAGACTTGCTGTTACTATTAGTTCCACAAAGGTTCTTTTCAGGACTGGTATCAGTGGTACGGTAATAGGCTTGTACACGTATAATATTCTTTCTTCCAAATATAGAAAGAATATTATACTTGACTGCTGCCCTTCTGCTGCAGTCTGCTAATCATTCACAACTCACTTGTTCCACAAAGCTCTTTATCAGGACTGGTAACTTGGTCTGTCTAGGGTGCTACGGTACATAGGCTTGGGTGCGGTACAGTCTGCTGTTCTGTAAGGACCGCTATCGGTCCACAATACATAGGGTTGCCGTGCACTACTGCTGACCGCTGCCCTATACTGCAGCAGTCCTTCAGCGGTATAGGGACTGACGCACAGTCTGCTAAACACTAACACACAACCTGCTTGGTCCACAAAAGTTTTTATAAGGACTGGTAACTTGGTATAGGGTGCTACGGTACATAGGCCTGAGTGCAGTACAGTCTGCTGTTCTGTAAGGACCGCTATCGGTCCACAATACATAGGGTTGCCGTGCACTACTGCTGACCGCTGCCCTATACTGCAGCAGTCCTTCATTGGTATAGGGACTGACGTACAGTCTGCTAATCACTAACACACAACCTGCTTGGTCCACAAAAGTTCTTATAAGGACTGGTAACTTGGTATAGGGTGCTACGGTACATAGGCCTGAGTGCGTTACAGTCTGCTGTTCTGTAAGGACCGCTATCGGTCCACAATACATAGGGTTGACGTGCACCACTGCTGACCGCTGCCCTATACTGCAGCAGTCCTTCAGCGGTATAGGGACTGACGTACAGTCTGCTAAACACTAATACACAACCTGCTTGGTCCACAAAAGTTCTTATAAGGACTGGTAACTTGGTATAGGGTGCTACGGTACATAGGCTTGAGTGCGGTACAGTCTGCTGTTCTGTAAGGACCGCTATCGGTCCACAATAGATAGGGTTGACGTGCACCACTGCTGACCGCTGCCCTATACTGCAGCAGTCCTTCAGCGGTATAGGGACTGACGCACAGTCTGCTAAACACTAACACACAACCTGCTTGGTCCACAAAAGTTTTTATAAGGACTGGTAACTTGGTATAGGGTGCTACGGTACATAGGCCTGAGTGCGTTACAGTCTGCTGTTCTGTAAGGACCGCTATCGGTCCACAATACATAGGGTTGCCGTGCACTACTGCTGACCGCTGCCCTATACTGCAGCAGTCCTTCATTGGTATAGGGACTGACGTACAGTCTGCTAATCACTAACACACAACCTGCTTGGTCCACAAAAGTTCTTATAAGGACTGGTAACTTGGTATAGGGTGCTACGGTACATAGGCCTGAGTGCGTTACAGTCTGCTGTTCTGTAAGGACCGCTATCGGTCCACAATACATAGGGTTGACGTGCACCACTGCTGACCGCTGCCCTATACTGCAGCAGTCCTTCATTGGTATAGGGACTGACGTACAGTCTGCTAATCACTAACACACAACCTGCTTGTTCCACAAAAGTTCTTATAAGGACTGGTAACTTGGTATAGGGTGCTACGGTACATAGGCTTGAGTGCGGTACAGTCTGCTGTTCTGTAAGGACCGCTATCGGTCCACAATAGATAGGGTTGACGTGCACCACTGCTGACCGCTGCCCTATACTGCAGCAGTCCTTCAGCGGTATAGGGACTGACGTACAGTCTGCTAAACACTAATACACAACCTGCTTGGTCCACAAAAGTTCTTATAAGGACTGGTAACTTGGTATAGGGTGCTACGGTACATAGGCTTGAGTGCGGTACAGTCTGCTGTTCTGTAAGGACCGCTATCGGTCCACAATAGATAGGGTTGACGTGCACCACTGCTGACCGCTGCCCTATACTGCAGCAGTCCTTCAGCGGTATAGGGACTGACGTACAGTCTGCTAAACACTAATACACAACCTGCTTGGTCCACAAAAGTTCTTATAAGGACTGGTAACTTGGTATAGGGTGCTACGGTACATAGGCTTGAGTGCGGTACAGTCTGCTGTTCTGTAAGGACCGCTATCGGTCCACAATACATAGGGTTGCCGTGCACTACTGCTGACCGCTGCCCTATACTGCAGCAGTCCTTCATTGGTATAGGGACTGACGTACAGTCTGCTAATCACTAACACACAACCTGCTTGTTCCACAAAAGTTCTTATAAGGACTGGTAACTTGGTATAGGGTGCTACGGTACATAGGCTTGAGTGCGGTACAGTCTGCTGTTCTGTAAGGACCGCTATCGGTCCACAATAGATAGGGTTGACGTGCACCACTGCTGACCGCTGCCCTATACTGCAGCAGTCCTTCATTGGTATAGGGACTGACGTACAGTCTGCTAATCACTAACACACAACCTGCTTGGTCCACAAAAGTTCTTATAAGGACTGGTAACTTGGTATAGGGTGCTACGGTACATAGGCCTGAGTGCGTTACAGTCTGCTGTTCTGTAAGGACCGCTATCGGTCCACAATACATAGGGTTGACGTGCACCACTGCTGACCGCTGCCCTATACTGCAGCAGTCCTTCAGCGGTATAGGGACTGACGTACAGTCTGCTAAACACTAATACACAACCTGCTTGGTCCACAAAAGTTCTTATAAGGACTGGTAACTTGGTATAGGGTGCTACGGTACATAGGCTTGAGTGCGGTACAGTCTGCTGTTCTGTAAGGACCGCTATCGGTCCACAATAGATAGGGTTGACGTGCACCACTGCTGACCGCTGCCCTATACTGCAGCAGTCCTTCAGCGGTATAGGGACTGACGCACAGTCTGCTAAACACTAACACACAACCTGCTTGGTCCACAAAAGTTTTTATAAGGACTGGTAACTTGGTATAGGGTGCTACGGTACATAGGCCTGAGTGCGTTACAGTCTGCTGTTCTGTAAGGACCGCTATCGGTCCACAATACATAGGGTTGCCGTGCACTACTGCTGACCGCTGCCCTATACTGCAGCAGTCCTTCATTGGTATAGGGACTGACGTACAGTCTGCTAATCACTAACACACAACCTGCTTGGTCCACAAAAGTTCTTATAAGGACTGGTAACTTGGTATAGGGTGCTACGGTACATAGGCCTGAGTGCGTTACAGTCTGCTGTTCTGTAAGGACCGCTATCGGTCCACAATACATAGGGTTGACGTGCACCACTGCTGACCGCTGCCCTATACTGCAGCAGTCCTTCATTGGTATAGGGACTGACGTACAGTCTGCTAATCACTAACACACAACCTGCTTGTTCCACAAAAGTTCTTATAAGGACTGGTAACTTGGTATAGGGTGCTACGGTACATAGGCTTGAGTGCGGTACAGTCTGCTGTTCTGTAAGGACCGCTATCGGTCCACAATAGATAGGGTTGACGTGCACCACTGCTGACCGCTGCCCTATACTGCAGCAGTCCTTCAGCGGTATAGGGACTGACGTACAGTCTGCTAAACACTAATACACAACCTGCTTGGTCCACAAAAGTTCTTATAAGGACTGGTAACTTGGTATAGGGTGCTACGGTACATAGGCTTGAGTGCGGTACAGTCTGCTGTTCTGTAAGGACCGCTATCGGTCCACAATAGATAGGGTTGACGTGCACCACTGCTGACCGCTGCCCTATACTGCAGCAGTCCTTCAGCGGTATAGGGACTGACGTACAGTCTGCTAAACACTAATACACAACCTGCTTGGTCCACAAAAGTTCTTATAAGGACTGGTAACTTGGTATAGGGTGCTACGGTACATAGGCTTGAGTGCGGTACAGTCTGCTGTTCTGTAAGGACCGCTATCGGTCCACAATACATAGGGTTGCCGTGCACTACTGCTGACCGCTGCCCTATACTGCAGCAGTCCTTCATTGGTATAGGGACTGACGTACAGTCTGCTAATCACTAACACACAACCTGCTTGTTCCACAAAAGTTCTTATAAGGACTGGTAACTTGGTATAGGGTGCTACGGTACATAGGCTTGAGTGCGGTACAGTCTGCTGTTCTGTAAGGACCGCTATCGGTCCACAATAGATAGGGTTGACGTGCACCACTGCTGACCGCTGCCCTATACTGCAGCAGTCCTTCAGCGGTATAGGGACTGACGTACAGTCTGCTAAACACTAATACACAACCTGCTTGGTCCACAAAAGTTCTTATAAGGACTGGTAACTTGGTATAGGGTGCTACGGTACATAGGCTTGAGTGCGGTACAGTCTGCTGTTCTGTAAGGACCGCTATAGGTCCACAATAGATAGGGTTGACGTGCACCACTGCTGACCGCTCACCTATACTGCAGCAGTCCTTCAGCGGTATAGGGACTAAGAGTTTTGTCACAGGGTCATTTAAAAAATGACATGCAGAGGAAGAGGCAGGCCCTTCCGCAGGGGTGGTAGGGGTAGGGCAGGAGCAACAGGCTTGAGCCAAAGTGGGAAGTTGCAGAAGGTGCGTTCAATTACTTTAAAGGATGCACCAGACTTGGTTGAGTGGCTCGCTCAGCCTTACTCTTCTGCACCCTCCTCATCCTCTCGATCTGCACCCTCTTCTTCACTCTCTGCTATGTGCACCCCCAAAGACACTACCACCAACAACACGACCACCACCACCACCACCACATACCTTCCGCTTGAGTCACTGGAATTATTTTCCGATCCATATCAAGAGGACATTTCTGATGCGCAGCCAC
Organism: Lithobates pipiens; assembly: GCF_037356315.1. NCBI lineage: Eukaryota > Metazoa > Chordata > Amphibia > Anura > Ranidae > Lithobates > Lithobates pipiens. The sequence goes on along the minus strand of NW_027507764.1, from coordinate 584,361,802 downwards.
TCTTGGTATTGGATCAGGAAGAGGAGGTAGCAACAAGCGCTACTCAGCAGTCTGACGCCAGTACCCAGATCAGCCCAAGGAGGAGGTTGGTCCCCGGTGTTGCTGCCTACTCTACTTATAGCGGTGGGGAAGGTGACGTTGATGATGACGTGTCTAGTGATGTCACGTGGGTGCCCACAAGAGAGGAAGAGGAGGGGAGTTCAGAGGGAGATATGGACCAGCAGATAGGGAGGAGAAGCAGCAATGACTTACATTGCACAGCAGGGACAAAGCAGACTGCAAATGTATCAGGAGCGAGTCATCGACCATGTACGGTCACATCTGGCGCTCCCAGGACACCGGCACATGGCTCCGCAGTGTGGGCTTTTTTTAACGTGTCCGCTGCTGACAATAGCGTTGCCATCTGCAATCTTTGCAGTCAACGCGTTAGTCGCGGTAAGCCCAATACTCACCTAGGGACGACCGCCTTAAGAAGGCACATGAGCAGCCATCACCGAGCCCAGTGGGAGCAACGGAACACACAAAGCCACACTGCAGGCTCTCACCGTCCAGCCTCGTCTTCTACTTCTCCTTCTCCTCTCTCCTCACAATTGTCCTCCACTCCACCTTCCATCACGCCAAGCTCACATTTTTCTGCAAAAAGGCAGGCTTCCGTGGGCCTAATGTTTGAGCGTAAAAAAATGATGACGCCGGATAACCCTCTTGCCCAACGGTTGGCGGCTGGCTTGTCAGAACTCATAGCCCGCCAACTACTGCCATATAAACTGGTGGACTCGGAGGCCTTTCGCAAATTTGTGGCCATTGGAACACCACAATGGAAGGTCCCAGGAAGGAAGTATTTCTCAGAGAAGGGCATCCCAGAGCTATATGGCCATGTTCAGCGGCAAGTGAATGTATCTCTGGCACACAGTGTCGGTGCCAAGATACATCTGACCACAGACACGTGGTCTAGCAAACACGGGCAGGGAAGGTATATCAGTTTTACTGCCCACTGGGTGAACCTTCTGACGGCCGTCAAGCATGTAACCCGTGGCACCCGTGTAGATTTGGTTTTACCGCCACGGATTGCATGCAGGCCTGACTCTTCTTCTCCTCCTCCTACTCCATCCTCCTCCCTCTCCTCCTCAGCTGCCTCCTCCTTTTCCGCTGCTAGCGTCTCTTCCACTGCACCGCCCAAGCTCCCCAGAACCTATTCCACATGCCAGGTGAGACGTTGCCATGCCGTGCTGCGTCTGTTGTGCCTGGAAGCAAAGAGCCACACTGGCCCGGCACTCCTTTCAGCTTTGCGTTCACAGGCAGATGAGTGGCTAACACCGCTCAATTTGACAGTTGGTAAAGTGGTGTGTGACAACGGTGCCAATCTGCTTAGCGCATTGAAACAGGGCAAAATCACGCACGTGCCGTGCATGGCACACGTCTTAAACTTGGTCGTGCAGCGATTCCTTGTCAAATACCCTGGGGTCCAGGACATCTTGCGGCAGGCAAGGAAAATCTCGGCCCATTTCAGAAGATCTTACACGGCCATGGCTCGCCTTGCTGACATTCAGCGGCGACACCATCTGCCGGTCAGACGTCTTATTTGCGATTGCCCGACGCGATGGAACTCAACCTTCTATATGCTTGATAGGCTGCTCCAGCAGAAACGTGCAGTTAACGTCTACCTGTATGAACTCTGCGAAAGAAACGGTTCTGGGGAGCTGGGTTTTTTTTCACCGCGCCAGTGGCTGCTCATGCGCGACACATGCAGACTTCTGCGGCCATTTGAGGAGATCACCAAACTGGTCAGTCGCAGCCATGGCGCCATCAGTGACATGGTACCTTATGCCTTCTTTCTGGAGCGTGCATTGCGTCGTGTCATTGATCAGGCTGTGGAGGAGCAGGAGCGGGAAGATGAGGAAGTCGCAATGCTGGATGAATTCCCAGGGGGGGCTACTCTATCTGAGACAAGTCAACAACAGGAGTCTGATGAGGAGTCAGAGGAGGATGGTGCCGGGGCGGATGAGCAGGAGCAAGAAGAGCATGCTTTAAACCTTTCTGGGATCCCTGTTGTGCGAGGATGGGGAGAGGAGAATGAAGAGGACGACATTATCCTGGATGATGAGCAGGAGCCAGGCCACCACACCGCTTCCACTTTAGTGCAAATGGGGGCCTTCATGCTCCAGTGTTTTAATAGGGACCCCCGTATAAAAAGCATGAGGGTCAAGGACCAGTACTGGGTGGCAACGTACTTAGACCCCCGGTACAAACACAAAATGGCGGAAATGTTACCGCCGTCGCAGAGGGCTGTCAGAATGCAGCACTTCCAGGCCTTGCTTCGAGAAATGCTGCATTCTGCTTTTGCGTGCGCTGGCAGAGGAGCAATTCCCACTCCCAGAGAAGGATTTGCGGGTACCAATCCAACAGCGCCTGCAAGAAGAGGCCGGTTTGAAGATGTGTTGGTGACTTCGGATATGAGGTCATTCTTTCAGCCGACCCATCGACAGGTGTCATCCGGATCCAGCATCAGGGAACGCCTAGACCGTCAGGTGTCCGACTACATTGGGTTAACGGCCGATGTGGACGCTCTGAGGAGTGATGAACCCCTAGACTACTGGGTGGGCAGGCTTGACCTCTGGCCAGAGCTTGCCCAATTTGCAATCGAACTGTTGGCTTGCCCCTCATCCAGTGTCCTGTCCGAAAGGACGTTCAGCGCAGCAGGGGGGATTGTGACCGATAAGCGTACTCGCCTAGCTCACCACAGTGTTAACTACCTCACATTTCTAAAAATGAATGAGGCATGGATCTCGGAGGAATTCAACACATGTGATCAGTAGACCATGTATATGTCTATAAACAATTTTTGGAATCAAGCACACAGACCTTCTTAATTCATTTGGCTCACTTCCCTGACCCAAAAAAGCACACCGTACTATATGCCCCTACCCTCCTCTTTGAAGAGGTTGAGCGGTGTCATATTTCTACTGGGGCTGCTTATTATGAGGGGTTCCCACCATCCCTGTGCTGTGCTGACTTCCTCCTGGGTGTTCTTATTATGAGGGGCTCCCACCATCCCTGTGCTGTGCTGACTTCCTCCTGGGGGTTCTTATTATGAGGGGATCACACCATCCCTGTGCTGTGCTGACTTCCTCCTGGGGCTGCTTACGGTGCTGCTGTCAGCGCTGTATGTCACGGAGCTGCTGTCAGCGCTGTATGTCACGGAGCTGCTGTCAGCGCTGTATGTCACGGAGCTGCTGTCAGCGCTGTATGTCACGGAGCTGCTGTCAGCGCTGTATGTCACGGAGCTGCTGTCAGCGCTGTATGTCACGGAGCTGCTGTCAGCGCTGTATGTCACGGAGCTGCTGTCAGCGCTGTATGTCACGGAGCTGCTGTCAGCGCTGTATGTCACGGAGCTGCTGTCAGCGCTGTATGTCACGGAGCTGCTGTCAGCGCTGTATGTCACGGAGCTGCTGTCAGCGCTGTATGTCACGGAGCTGCTGTCAGCGCTGTATGTCACGGTGCTGCTGTCAGCGCTGTATGTCACGGAGCTGCTGTCAGCGCTGTATGTCACGGAGCTGCTGTCAGTGCTGTATGTCACGGAGCTGCTGTCAGCGCTGTATGTCACGGAGCTGCTGTCAGCGCTGTATGTCACGGAGCTGCTGTCAGCGCTGTATGTCACGGTGCTGCTGTCAGCGCTGTATGTCACGGAGCTGCTGTCAGCGCTGTATGTCACGGAGCTGCTGTCAGCGCTGTATGTCACGGAGCTGCTGTCAGCGCTGTATGTCACGGAGCTGCTGTCAGCGCTGTATGTCACGGAGCTGCTGTCAGCGCTGTATGTCACGGTGCTGCTGTCAGCGCTGTATGTCACGGAGCTGCTGTCAGCGCTGTATGTCACGGAGCTGCTGTCAGTGCTGTATGTCACGGAGCTGCTGTCAGCGCTGTATGTCACGGAGCTGCTGTCAGCGCTGTATGTCACGGAGCTGCTGTCAGCGCTGTATGTCACGGTGCTGCTGTCAGCGCTGTATGTCACGGAGCTGCTGTCAGCGCTGTATGTCACGGAGCTGCTGTCAGCGCTGTATGTCACGGAGCTGCTGTCAGCGCTGTATGTCACGGAGCTGCTGTCAGCGCTGTATGTCACGGAGCTGCTGTCAGCGCTGTATGTCACGGTGCTGATGTCAGTGCTCTGTATTACGGTGCTGCTGTCAGTGCTCTGTATCTCCTGCACCCTCTTGTTTGCCTACCCTGGTCCCTGACCTTCCCTCTCCTCCATTGCCTTCATTAGCTCCATAGTCCTGAATTGTCAGAACAATTTCCCAAATAAAAAAAAAATGCTTGTAGTTATCGATCCCAAATTCACCTCATACATGTATTATGCTATTGTCCAGGTGGTGGGACTACGTGCTACCCCCTAATAATTACCCCGTGGCCGCAAATTCGACCTAAAGGTTTGCGAAATTCGCCTCCCATTGAAGTCAATGGAGCCCGCGGCGAACGGTCGTTTTCGCGAACGTTTGTGTCCGTTCGCGTTTCGCGTTCGCGAAACGTCCCGTCGGAAGTTCGTCCATCACTACCAGTAACGAGTAAAGGATTTTCTCTGGCAACGATCCAGCGAAACCCAACCCATGATGTGCTTTTGTACGATGGACTATTCCCTGTGGATCATCAGCTAGAACTAAAGCAGGGAAGGGTTTCTTCGGACCATTGGAGACCTTTGGTTTCTAATGGTCCACTTTTGTATGATGGACTATTCCCTGTGGATCATCAGCTAGAACTAAACCAGGGAAGGGTTTCTTCGGACCAGTGGAGACCTTTGGTTTCTAATGGTCCACTTTTGTATGATGGCCTATTCCCTGTGGATCATCAGCTAGAACTAAACCAGGAAAGGGTTTCTTCGGACCATTGGAGACCTTTGGTTTCTAATGGTCCACTTTTGTATGATGGCCTATTCCCTGTGGATCATCAGCTAGAACTAAACCAAGGAAGGGTTTCTTTGGACCAGTGGAGACCTTTGGTTTCTAATGGTCCACTTTTGTATGATGGACTATTCCCTGTGGATCATCAGCTAGAACTAAACCAGGGAAGGGTTTCTTCGGACCAGTGGTGACCTTTGGTTTCTCATGGTCCACTTTTGTATGATGGACTATTCCCTGTGGATCATCAGCTAGAACTAAACCAGGGAAGGGTTTCTTCGGACCAGTGGTGACCTTTGGTTTCTTATGGTCCACTTTTGTAAGCTGCGCTCTACTGTGGAGCATGAGTCCCCCCTCCCAACGCTGGGCAAGTCACCTTCACCAACCCCTGACCAGCAAATAAATGTGCCAATAGACCTATGGGTCATGTCTCTACTTCCGAAAAAAAATCCAAATCGAATTGGTCCAAATAAGGGCATTTACAGTATGATGATGCAATGCAGCCATAAAGTGTTGTCTGCCATTATTTGCTACACATTTGCCTACTGACCCGTTCAGTCGCTGACCATCTGGAGCAAAGGTGGGTCACGGTGTGCATTAGGCAATGGCAGTGAATTTGCAAGGACCCAAAAAGGACCTCTATACCATTTTTCCTGGTGCCAACATGGCAGCATACATGTGGCAGTATGCTGATAGGGATTGGCGCCAGGATAGGACAATTCTGGGATTTGATGCAACTTTCCATTTTCCGATCACCAACATGGCAGCATACTACCACATGCATGCTGCCATGGATTGGTACCAGGATAGATAAATTATGGTAAGTATTTGATATAAATTCCGTTATATCGTTTTGCCTAGTAGAGTGAATTGACTTCCTTTGGCAAGTATTCATTCGCTATGAATCATCTCAATTTGCAAAAAAATAAAAAAATCCAAATGGAACTAGTCCAAATAAGGCCAATTACTTTATGATGTTACAATGCACCCATAAAATGTTGTCTGACATTAATATTTGCTACACATTTGCCTATTGACCCATTCATTTGTTGACCTTCTGGAGCAAAGGTGGGTCAAGGTGTGCATTAGGCAATGGTAGTGAATTCACAAGTAGCCAAAAAGCCCTCTATACCGCTTTCCTGGTGCCAACATGGCAGCATACATGTGGTAGTATGCTTGAAAAAAACAGAAAACAGGAAAAACAGAAAATTGTATCACATACTTACCATAATTTTCCTTTCCTAGCGCCAGTCCAAGACAGCATACATGTGGTATAGTATGTTGCCATGTTAGCAACAGGAAAACAGAAAATTGTATCAAATACTTACCATAGTTTTCCTTTCCTAGTGCCAGTCTATGACAGCATACTTGTGGTAGTATGTTGCCATGCTAGAAACAGGAAATCATAAAATAGAATCAAATACCTACCATCATTTTCCTATCATGGCACCAATCTATAGTACCATCCATCTGGTAGTATGCTGCCATGTTTGCAACAGGAAAACAGAAAACTGTATCAAATACTTACCATAATTTTCCTATCCGGGCACCAATCTACGGCAGCATCCATGCGGTAGTATGCTGCCATATTGGTGACAGGAAAACAGAAAAATTGTATCGCATACTTACCATAATTTTCCTTTCCTGGTGCCAATCTATGACAGCATACTATGGTAAGTATGTGATGCAATTTTCCGTTTTACTGTTCCCAACATGGCAGCATACTACCACATGTATGCTGCCATCGACTGGTGCTAGAATTGTAAAATTACAGTAAGTATTTGATCCAAATTTCTGTTTTCCTGTCGCCAGCATGGCAACATACTACCACATGTATGCTGCAATAGATTGGCGCCAGGAAAGGAAAATTGCTGTAAGTATTTGATCCAATTTTCTGTTTTCCTGTAGCCAGCATGGCAACATACTACCACATGTATGCTGCCATAGATTGGTGCTCGAATTGTAAAATTACAGTAAGTATGTGATCCAATTTTCTGTTTTCCTGTCGCCAGCATGGCAACATACTACCACATGTATGCTGCAATAGATTGGCGCCAGGAAAGGAAAATTGCTGTAAGTATTTGATCCAATTTTCTGTTTTCCTGTAGCCAGCATGGCAACATACTACCACATGTATGCTGCCATAGATTGGTGCTCGAATTGTAAAATTACAGTAAGTATGTGATCCAATTTTCTGTTTTCCTGTTGCCAGCATGGCAACATACTACCACATGTATGCTGCCATAGATTGGCGCCAGGAAAGGAAAATTGCTTTAAGTATTTGATCCAATTTTCTGTTTTCCTGTCGCCAGCATGGCAACATACTACCACATGTATGCTGCCATAGATTGGTGCTCGAATTGTAAAATTACAGTAAGTATTTGATCCAATTTTCTGTTTTCCTGTAGCCAGCATGGCAACATACTACCACATGTATGCTGCAATAGATTGGCGCCAGGAAAGGAAAATTGCTGTAAGTATTTGATACAATTTTCTGTTATATTGGTTTGCCCAGTAGAGTGAATTGGCTTTCCTTGGCAAAGCATCTGTTAGCTACGGAAACATCCCAATTTACTAGGAATCCTGTTTTTAACAAATCTGATTGCCGATATCTACTTAGTATTTTTCCGGTTGAAGGCTCTGCTTTCTAAGTACACCACACAAGAGTCTGATAGAAAAAAAAAAAACAAATAAAAAGAAAAAAAAACCCGTTTTGAAGACAGCAGGGATGGAAAGTGTTATTTCCCGATGTCTTAGAAGCAATGCATATCTTCCATCACTCAGTGGTTGTTGCTGCTCGCATCACGGCTGAAGTAGCTATGTGACATTAGAAAATTCCTGTCACTGAACGCAGTGCGGCCTTCGTTCACCGCCATCCAGCCCGTTGTCTGGTGTCTCTTTGTGTCAGACAGCAATCTGAAAGCTCTCCTGATGACAGCTGGACCAGCGGGAGGAAGATTTGCTTGACATGTATCTGAATGTCGGACTTCTGCCTGTCAGATCTCCTACGTCTATCTGTAGAGCCTCTTGTCTACCAGCTGCCACTTATAGATGTCAGGCTGCAAGGACACTTCACAACGAGGGATTAAAAATCACCGGAGGCCAGAAAATGAAAATATGAAACAACTGTTTTAAACGAACGACCTTAGAAAATGTAGACAGTATTAAAATTAGCTTTGTGGAGGTTTTTTTTTTTCCGCCCCCCCGCCAGCCTCCCCTTGTCCTCAACACACAACGGCCATAACCTCTCGTTCTTTTTATATTTTGCCCTTTAACAATGTATTTCGTAAGCAATTTGCTGCTGGAACAGAAAGCCCTGGTTTATGAAAAGGTCATTCATTGGACGCTCTGCCTCGTCCTCCAGCGTCTGCGTCCCTTGTTCCGCCAGCTGCTCGGCCACATCTGGAAGGCCGGTGAAGCTACTCATCCCATCTACATCCTTATAGGTTGGGAAATGGGCCTTATTCCTGTCTATCACGAACATCTCGTGCCCGCGCTCATCCCTGTACTCTTCCAGTTGGGCAAAGGTGGTTGGCCCGTCAGAGTAGTCATTGACGTACAAGATGTTCTCCTCCTTTTTGGCTTTTTTTCGCTTGTGGTGCTTTCTGTAGATCATCACGATGAGGAGCAGAGCTGTCAGAGCCAAGAGCGATATCCCAATGGCAATGGCTGTCTGAGTCGCCATGCTGAGAGAGTTGAACTCCATGCTCTCCATGTCATAAAGCGGCTCTTGGCTGATGTCCACCGAAGTGTATGATCGAGACTGCTGGTTGGACAGATTGACAGTCAGTTGGAATAACACTTTAGCTGTGCCTCCTGGATTGGAAGCCACGCACTCATACTTTCCGGCATGAGACATGCTAATGTTGGTCAAAAACAGCATACCGCTTCCAGTGTCTGAGTCCAATTGTTCCCCAACACTGCGCTCGGTCAGCTCAAAGGTCCTGCTGCCGGTGGACTTGGCGTTGACCCTCGTAGGACCTGTGCGGGCGTGGGCCACCTTCCTCCACATTATCAGCGGCTGGGGATAGCCTGAAGCTCGGCAGGAGACCCGCAGTTCATCCCCAAGACGGGCACTGGTCTCCATGGGGTCTACGCTCACCACGGGGGGAATACAGATAAGGCTGTTTCCAGAGATGTCCAGTAGACTCTGGTGGGACAGTCTTGGAGGCTCGGAGCAGATAAGCTTCCTATCGAAGGAGGTCAGGAGACGCTTCCCTTCTTCCTTCATCCAGGCCCGCAGCCAGTGCAAGGCGCAGTCGCATCTCCATGGGTTGTCTAGAGAAACAAAACAAAAATGGCTGTAAAAACCGAGCATGGTCAAGTCTTAAAACCTTAAAGGGTTCTTCAATTTTATGATCATTATTGTGAGTGCCCTGTGTTTAAAATTAAGAGTGTCATAGCTTTTTGTCACCTATTGCCATCTCATTTTGTGACTAGGCTTATTCACTCAAGGACCACTGCAGTCTTGTGGTCATGTAGATATATATACGTACATGTGGCCCCTTGGTGATGTCGTAGGCCACATGTGCCAAACGCAAGGCCCACGGGTCTAATCTGGCCTGCCAGGTCATTTCATGTGGCCCTCGCACCTCCTCTCCTGCAGCTGTGGCACCCTCTACATTTCCGCTCCCACCTTGCCTCAGCAGTCTGTGCAAAGAGGAGGACAGAACTCCCCCTACAAATCCTGTGCCTCTCTGTGTAGCCACACCACTCCTTCGGCTCCACCTCCCCTGGTCTCAGCATTCAGTAGACTCCAGCAGCAGACTCTTGCCCTCCCCTGGTCCTCCTCCAGATCCTACACATTCTGCTTCCCATCTTCGCCCCTAGCTTTTTTCCTGGCAGTAGCACAAGGTAATGGGGGTACACTGTATTGTAAGGGAGGGTAGGGGATATAAGTCTTCCTCCACCAACACCTGTCACACAGCCACACGGTGACCCCTAAAGAGGTTGGACATGCTGACGAAACGCGTTGGTCGTGGTCGAGCGTGATACGTCACTTCCGCCCAGTGGAACGCAGGTGGGGGGCGCAGTCAGCGTCCCTGCTTCCATTTTTTAGCATTTTAAGTTGTCTTTGTTTCAAGTGCTTATATAGCGCTAATTTTACACAATAAATCCTACTTTACTATGTCTACTGAATCGCTGCAGCATCTATTGAGAGACCATCCGCTGTATGTAACTCATGTAATGGGAGTCAGTCGTGTAATTCTGGTGAGTAGGCTATGTGGCCGGTGTTGGTGGAGGAAGACTTATGGTCACTTTCTGCTGGATAAGGCAACTTATGCACCATCGGAAGCCCTTTTGATGGAAGTTTATGGACACCACATCTTTATAGGATTGATTCTTTGGACACTTGTTTTTTGGATACTTTGTATATGTTTTTTGAACACTTTATTCATTCCAATTTAGAAGCGCTGGCGATATCAGGCGGGTAGTCACACATACAGTGGTGTGAAAAAGTGTTTGCCCCCTTCCTCATTTACTGTTCCTTTGCATGTTTGTCACACTTAAGTGTTTCGGAACATCAAACCAATTTAAACAATAGTCAAGGACAAAACAAGTAAACACAAAATGCAATTTGTAAATGAAGGTATTTATTATTAAAGGTGAAAAAAAATCCAAACCATCATGGCCCTGTGTGAAAAAGTGATTGCCCCCTAAACCTAATAACTAGTTGGGCCACCCTTAGCAGCAACAACTGCAACCAAGCGTTTGCGATAACGTGCAATGAGGCTTTTACAGCGTCCTGGAGGAATTTTGGCCCACTCATCTTTGCAGAATTGTCCTAATTCAGTTACATTAGAGGGTTTTCGAGCATGAACGGCCTTTTCAAGGTCATACCACAACATCTCAATAGGATTCAGGTCAGGACTTTGGCTAGGCCACTCCAAAGTCTTCATTTTGTTTTTCTTCACCCATTCGGTGGTGGACTTGCTGGTGTGTTTAGGATCATTGTCCTGCTGCAGAACCCAAGTTGGTTTCAGCTTGAGTACACGAACAGATGGTCGGACATTCTCCTTCAGGATCTCTTGGTAGACAGCAGAATTCATAGTTCCTTTTATCACGGCAAGTCTTCCAGGTCCTGAAGCAGCAAAACAGCCCCAGACCATCACACTACCACCACCATATTTTACTGTTGGTATAATGTTCTTTTTCTGAAATGCAGTGTTCCTTCTACGCCAGATATACTTGGACACACACCTTCCAAAGAGTTCCACTTTTGTCTCATCAGTCCACAGAATGTTGTCCCAAAAGTCTTGGGGATCATCAAGATGTGTTGTGGAGAAATTGAGACGAGCTTTGATGTTCTTTTTGCTCAGCAGTGGTTTTCTCCTTGGAACTCTGCCATGCAGGCCATTTTTGCCCAGTCTTTTCCTGATGGTGGAGGCATGAACGCTGACCTTAACTGAGGCAAGTGAGGCCTGCAGTTCCTTGGACGTTGTTGTGGGGTCTTTTGTGACCTCTTGAATGAGTCGTCGCTGCGCTCTTGGGGTAATTTTGGGCGGCCGGCGACTGCTGGGAAGGTTCACCACTGTTCCATGTCTTCGCCATTTGTGGATAATGGCTCTCACTGTGGTTCGCTGGATTCCCAAAGCTTTGGAAATGGCTTTATAACCCTTTCCAGAATGATAGATCTCAATTACTTTCTTTCTCAATTGTTCCTGAATTTCTTTGGGTCTCGGCATGATGTGTAGCTTTTAAGGATCTTCTGGTGGACCTTACTGTGTCAAGCAGCTCCTATTTAAGTGATGCCTTGATTGTGAACAGGTGTGGCAATAATCAGGCCTGGGTGTGGCTAGAGAAATTGAACTCAGGTGTGGACAACCACAGTTATAGTATGTTTTAACAAGGGGGGCAATCACTTTTTCACACAGGGCCATGATGGTTTGGATTTTTTTTCACCTTTAATAATAAACACCTTCATTTACAAATTGCATTTTGTGTTTACTTGTGTTGTCCTCGACTATTGTTTAAATTGGTTTGATGTTCCGAAACACTTAAGTGTGACAAACATGCAAAGGAACAGGAAATGAGGAAGAGGGCAAACACTTTTTCACACCACTGTAAGTGTTTTGCACCTATGCACTTTAGAGTGAAGTACGTCAGTACTTACGTAGAATTCCAGGGTTATGGCAGCAGATAGCTGGCATAACCCTGGTATATTCTTAAACATCGGACGGTCCTCTTTTTGATTAAAGTGGTCTCCGTGGCGAATTCGCTGTGAGATCACTTTTATCGGGGTTGGGCGAGGCCCCCTCCCCCCCGCCCCCCCTGCTCCATTCATCTCTGCCTCTTACCGGAGCCGATCGTGTCCTCTCCCCTCTGAGACATACATGGAGCCGAGTAAGGTAAAGATGGCCCCCCGCTCGGCTCTATAACATTGGATGACGGAAGTGACATTTGATGGTCTTAAAGGGGAATTTTTTTTTTAACCACTTGCTTACCAGGCACTTAAACCCCCCCTCCTATCCAGACCAATTTTGAGCTTTCAGCGCTGTTGCACTTTCAATGACAATTGCGCGGTCATACAACACTGTACCCAAATTACATTTTTATAATTTTTTTTCCCCAAATAGAGCTTTCTTTTGGTGGTATTTGATCACCTGTGCAATTTATTTATTTATTTATTTATTTATTTTTTAATGTATAAATACCGAATTTTTTTTTTTTGTTTTAAAATTTTATAACGGGTAATTTTTGTCCATCATTGATGCAAGCTGATGAGGCGGCACTGATGTACGCTGATGGGTGGCAGTGATGGGCACTGATCGGCTACACTAATAGGCAGCACTTCTAGATTGGCACCACTGGTGGCATCGATAGGTGGCACTTGTGGGCACTGTTACTCTATAAATGAGGCCTCTTCCTTTTCAGGACTGATGTCCCTTTAAGATAAGCCGGTGATCGGCTTTTTTTTTTCTCCTCCGCTGTCAGCCTGAGAAATAAACAAAAACAATCACGAGCTTTTGTTTACATCATGTGATTAGCTGTCATTGGCTAACAGCTGATCACATGGTAAGGGGCCGGGACCGGATCGGATCGGTGATGAATGAATGAATGAAATATTTGTATAGCGCACAATGCGAACTGAATCGCCTCTAGGCGCTGTGGCGAGCTTTCATCATCTGCTAGAAGAGGAAGGTCTTGAGTTTTTTCCTAAAAGCCAGGTGATTTTCTTCCAGGCGGATGTTGATTGGTAGAGCATTCCATAGTCTCAGTGACTCGGTGATCACGGCATGCGCAGGGAGCGTGCACAGGGGGGAGGCCGCCATATGACGGCCTCCCGGGAATTCATGTCCGCGCTGTAGACGTCATTCGGCCATAGCGTGGATGTCAGGTGGTTAAAGACATATTTATTTATTTTATATATTTTATTTTATTATTTATTTTATTGCATTTAAGTGTAAATATGAGATGTGAGGTCTTTTTAATCTAACATTTAAGAGGTCTTGTCATGCTTTTTTTCTATTACAAGGGAAGTTAAAAGCACAGCGTAAAAAAAAAAAAAAAAAAAAGTAAAATGAATTAAAAAAAATGTAAGTTGCGCCCGCGTATGAAAGCGGTGTTCAAATCACACGTGTGAGGTGTGGCTGCGATCGTTAGAGCGAGAGAGATAATTCTAGCCCTAGACCTCCTCTGCAACTCAAACCTGGTAACCTGTGGAACATTTTAAACGTCGCATATGGAGATTTTTAAGGGTCAAAGTTTGTCACCATTCAGCGAGCGGGGCGCAATTTTGAAGCGCGACGTGTTGGGCATCAATTTACTCGGCGTCACATCACAAGTCTTCACATGTACAAGGTTTGCCTTCACAACGTGCAGCCCTTATAAATAACACAGTGTAACCTTTTGCGCAGGTAAGAAAATTATACACAATCCATTTCCCCCCCCCCCTTTTTTTTTTCAACTTAATGGAAAATACATCTTAAAGGGCTAATTTACCCAAACTTCTCTCCATGGGCCTAATGCACCTCTTACATCAATCAGAAAAAGTGCAGCGCTAAATTGGTACCTGACTCCCCCCCCCCCTCTCCTATTACAGCCATTGACGCAGGCACTTTAGGAAGCGGAGATCTGCCATTTCTACCTTGACATTTAAAGAACCGTCGCCGAGCAGAATGGCAGTGCAGAGAGTGACATTTGTAAACGTCAGGTTTTTTTTTTTCGGAAAAAGAATCGAAAAATTTGAAAATGGCAAAAACTATTTTTATAGCTGCATATTACAATGTACAAATTTCCCCCATCAGAGAAGCGCCGCGCTCATTGGTGGATTTCTATATTACAAGGTGCAAATCAGGCCTATTTGTCAGCGGGAACACGGCACCTCCAGCACTGAATATATGTAATGACAATGCGTGTTGCTGGAGGGTCTATTGATCCTGGCTGCTGGGGGGGTCTATTGCTGCTGGAGGTGTCTATTGCTCTCGTGGGGAAACTTTTGTTGCTGGGGGGGTCATTTGTTGCTAGGAGGCATCTACTGTTGAGAGAGGGGTCTGTCGTTGCTGGCTGACTTAGGGTCTTTTGATGTTGGCTGCTGGGAGATCTGTTGTTGTTTGTTGGGGTCTATTGTTGCGGGGGATCCATTTTTTGCTGGGGATGTCTATTGCTTCTGGTGGTGGAACTTCTGTTTCTGGGAGGCATCTACTGTTGATGGAGGGGTCTATCATTGCTGGCTGACTTGGGGTCTATTGATGTTGGCTGTTGGGGGATCTATTGTTATTTGTTTGTGGTCTATTGTTGTTGGGGGGGGGGGGGGGTCTATTGTTGCTGGGGATGTCTATTGCTCTGGTGGTGAAACTGTTGTTGCTGGGAGGCATCTACTTTTGATGGAGGTGGTCTATTGCTGCTGGTTGACTTGGGGTCTATTGATGTTGGCTGTTGGGGGATCTATTGTTATTTGTTTGTGGTCTATTGTTGTTGGGGGGGGGGGTCTATTGTTGCTGGGGATGTCTATTGCTCTGGTGGTGAATCTGTTGTTACTGGGAGGCATCTACTTTTGATGGAGGTGGTCTATTGTTGCTGGTTGACTTGGGGTCTTTTGATGTTGGCTGCTGGGAGATCTTTTATTTGTTGGGGTCTACTGTTGCTGGGTAAGTCTATTGATTCTGGTGGTGGAACTTTTGTTTCTGGGAGGCATCTACTGTTGAGAGAGAGGTCTATCGTTGCTGGCTGACCTAGGGTCTATTGTTGTTAGCTGCTGGGAGATCTATTGTTATTTGTTGGTGTCTATTGTTGCTGGGTAAGTCTATTGCTTCTGGTGGTGGAACCTTTGTTGCTGGGGGGTCATTTGTTTCTGGGAGGCATCTACTGTTGATGGAGGGGTCTATCGTTACTGTCTGACTTGGGGTCTATTGCTGTTGGCTGCAGGGAGATCTTTTGTTATTTGTTGGTGGTCTATTGTTACTGGGGGATATATTGTTGCTGCGGATGTCTATTGCTTCTGGTGGTGGAACTTTTGTTTCTGGGAGGCATCTACTGATGAGGGAGGGGGTCTTTCATTTCTGGCTGACTTATGGTCTGTTCATGTTGGCTGCAGGGAGATCTATTGTTATTTGTTGGGGGCTCTTTTTGCTGGGGGATATATTGTTGCTGCAGATGTCTATTGCTTCTGGTGGTGGAACTTTTGTTGCTGGGGGGTCATTTGTTCCTGGGAGGCATCTACTGTTGATGGAGGGGTCTATCATTGCTGGCTGTTTTAGGGTCTATTGATGTTGACTGCAGGAAGATCTATTATTTGCTGGTGTCTATTGTTGCTGGGGGATATATTGTTGCTTGGGATGTCTATTGTTGCTCGGGGATATATTGTTGCTTGGGATGTCTATTGTTGCTGGGGGATATATTGTTGCTCTGGGATATATTGTTGCTTGGGATGTCGATTGTTGCTGGGGGAAATATTGTTGCTTGGGATGTCTATTGCTTCTTGTGGTGGAAATGTTGTTGCTGGGGGGGTTATTTGTTGCTGAGAGGCACTAAATTACCAAAAGTATTGGGACACCTGCCTTTACACGCACATGAACTTTAATGGCATCCCAGTCTGAGGCCGCGTACACACGGGCGGACTGTTCGCCCAACCTTGTCCGCTGAACAGTGTTTGGGCGGACAGTCCGCTCGTGTGTGGGCTTTCAGCGGACAGTTTCAGCGGACAGTTGGACGGACAAAGTCTTTCGGAAATTCCGAAAAACTGTCCGCTGAAACTGTGTTTGAGCGAACAGTCCGCCCGTGTGTGGGCTTGTCCGCTGTACTTTCGAAATGAGCGGACTGTTCCCGCTCGGAAAGTCCGCCCATTTCGAGCGCGTGTACAGGTAGGCGGGGCCCGCGAAGGAGACGTCGCGGGCTCCGCCGCCTGGAATGGGCTTAAAGGGGAACCCCAACGCCGAAAAAAATCGGCGTGGGGGTTCCCCCCAAGTCCACACCAGACCCTTGTCCGAGCACGCTACCCGGCCGGCCAGGAAAGGGGGGCGAGCGAGCGCGCCCCCCCTCCTGAGCCGTACCAGGCCGCGTGCCCTCAACATGGGGGGGTGCCTTGGGGAAGGGGGGGCCGCGCGGCCCCCCCACCCCAAAGCACCTTGTCCCCATGTTGATGAGGACAAGGGCCTCTTCCCGACAACCCTGGCCGTTGGTTGTCGGGGTCTGCGGGCGGGGGGCTTATCGGAATCCGGGAGCCCCCTTTAAGAAGGGGGCCCCCGGATACCGGCCCCCCACCCTATGTGAATGAGTATGGGGTACAATGTACCCCTACCCATTCACCTGTGAAATAAAGTACAAATAAAAACACAACACAGGGGGAAAAAATATTTTATTGCACAGCCGGGGGTCTTCCGTCTTCGGGGGTCTTCTCGCCGGACTCCTCCGCTATGTGTGTGTAGCTCTTTTGCCAGCGGAGGAGTCCGGCTTTCTTCCTCCCCGCCGCCGGCCTCTTCTCCCGACTTCGGGGGTCTTGTCCCCCTCTTCGGTTCTTCTGCCGGGCCACCGCGCCTGGTCCGGTGGCCCGGTCTTCTGTCGCCGTCTTCCGTTCTTCTGTCGCCGCCTTCGGTTCTTCTGCCGGGCCACCGCGCCTTCTTGTAGCTCTTTTACAGGCGGTGGCCCGGTCTTCTGTCGCCGCTGTCGTCGCCGCAGCCGCCGCCTTCCGTTCTTGTTCTTCTTCTTGTTCTTCTTCTTCTTCTCCTGGAGATGTTGACTCGACGAGCTCTCCGGCCGGAATGCCGGGGACGCGCTGTGCGGTCACTTATATAGTGACAATGGGGCGGGGTCACATGGTATATGTCACATGGGTTGGTCACATGGGTTGATGTCACATGGGGACTATGACATCGTAAGGGGGCGGGGTCACCATGTGACATCAACCCATGTGACATATACCATGTGACCCCGCCCCATTGTCACTATATAAGTCACAGCGCAGGGCGGCTCTGGCATTCCGGCCGGAGGGAGCGACGTGTCAACATCGCCTGGAGAAGAACAAGAAGAACAAGAAGAAGAACACGAACGGAAGGCGGCGACGGCGACAGAAGACCGGGCCACCGCCTGTAAAAGAGCTACAAGAAGGCGCGGTGGCCCGGCAGAAGAACCGAAGGCGGCGACAGAAGAACGGAAGACGGCGACAGAAGACCGGGCCACCGGACCAGGCGCGGTGGCCCGGCAGAAGAACCGAAGAGGGGGACAAGACCCCCGAAGTCGGGAGAAGAGGCCGGCGGCGGGGAGGAAGAAAGCCGGACTCCTCCGCTGGCAAAAGAGCTACACACACATAGCGGAGGAGTCCGGCGAGAAGACCCCCGAAGACGGAAGACCCCCGGCTGTGCAATAAAATATTTTTTCCCCCTGTGTTGTGTTTTTATTTGTACTTTATTTCACAGGTGAATGGGTAGGGGTACATTGTACCCCATACTCATTCACATAGGGTGGGGGGCCGGTATCCGGGGGCCCCCTTCTTAAAGGGGGCTCCCGGATTCCGATAAGCCCCCCGCCCGCAGACCCCGACAACCAACGGCCAGGGTTGTCGGGAAGAGGCCCTTGTCCTCATCAACATGGGGACAAGGTGCTTTGGGGTGGGGGGGCCGCGCGGCCCCCCCTTCCCCAAGGCACCCCCCCATGTTGAGGGCACGCGGCCTGGTACGGCTCAGGAGGGGGGGCGCGCTCGCTCGCCCCCCTTTCCTGGCCGGCCGGGTAGCGTGCTCGGACAAGGGTCTGGTGTGGACTTGGGGGGAACCCCCACGCCGATTTTTTTCGGCGTTGGGGTTCCCCTTTAAGCCCATTCCAGGCGGCGGAGCCCGCGACGTCTCCTTCGCGGGCCCCGCCTACCTGTACACGCGCTCGAAATGGGCGGATTTGCCTCCTCCTTACGTGGGCGAGTCCGTTCATTTCAAAAGTTGAGCGAACTGTTTGCCCAACCTTGTTCGTCAAACAGTCCGCTCGTGTGTGGGCAAGTCCGCTCATGCAAATTTTGAGCGGACTGTTTGACAAACTGTTTGCCGAACAAGGTTGGGCGAACAGTCCGCGCGTGTGTACGCGGCCTGAGTCCGTAGGGTTCAATATTGAGTCGGCCCACCCTTTGCAGCTATAACAGCTTCAACTCTTCCCGGAAGGCCGTCCACAAGGTTTAGGAGGGTGTCTATGGGGAGGTTTGACCATTCTTCCAGAAGAGCATTTGTGAGGTCAGGCCTGGCTCACAGTCTCCGCTCTAATTCACCTCAAAGTTGTTCTATCGTGTTGAGGTCTCTGTGCAGGCCAGTCAAGTTCCTCCACCCCAAACTCACTCATCCATGTCTTTATGGACCTTGCGGTTAATTACCAGCCGCTCATTACCACAATGACTCCCCTGATTACCATTAACCTGCTTAACTAGTCCAGCCTACAGCCAGTCCCTTTTTGCTATTTATACAGCTTAGCTCATTTCCTCCTTGCCCTTGCTTGGTCTATGATCTCCATTGTGTTCCTGTGTATGACTTGGCCTGGTTGACTTCTCTTCTGATTTCTGATCCTGATGTTTTGCTCCTGACAATGCTGACTTCTGGTTTCCTGACCCCGGCTCGTCTGATCACCCGTTCTGGCTTCCAAACCCTGGCCCTCTGTTTGTGACTACAGTCCTGAACTTTGTTCTTTTTGCCATTTCATCAAAGGTTTGATTTGAACTCTGTCTGGTTTTTGGTTCCTGACATATATTATGTGTTTGAATTGTAAAATGATGTAACCTATGGGAGATTACCATTTTCTGAGTGTTGATTCTAAATAAAGAATTCATATTTTATTGTAACATGTTGTGCCTCAAAAGTCCTATTTTAGTAGAGTTTTTCTCATTTCCTATTTTGTAATTTGCATAGGGATACACCGAATCCTTACTTAAAGCTGATCTACAGGATTCCTGTCACTTTTGACCCTTTTTTCTCTTCCCCCTCCACAATAACCACTCATTTAATAAAAAATAAAAAAATAAATGTGTGCTTTATATTAAAAATAGAAGTATGGGAACTTTTTTTTTTTTTTTTTTTTTAAGAATCCTACTTACCTAGGTGGATTCGACATGGGTCCACCACAGGCTCTAACACTGAGAACCGAGCGATCAAACGCTGCTCATCGCTCGGTTCTCTGAGGGCCCTGAACAGAGAGCTGGTGACTGTCAGTGACTGGTGACTGGCCTCACCTGTCAGTCGGAGAACCTGCAGGCTGATGAGAGGCCGTAGAGTGCCGCGGGTTATGGAACGCAGGTTGTTCTTGCTGAGGTCAAGTAGCGCAAGCGAGGACAGCCCAGAGAATGCCTGTTCCTGGAGGGACTCAATATTGTTTTCCTGTAAATGCAGCTCCTGCAGCCTCTGAAAGAGACCAAAATGGGATATTCAAACAATGGGAAATTGCACAAGCCAAAAATATACAAAGAAGGTTCTTCCAGTAACTAAAATAAATCCCTGGTGCCAAACCTGCAGCCCATGGGCCGCATTCGACCCTTTGGCACTTGGCATGTGGCCCTTGGGACCCCTCCTTACATAACTCTGTGTTTCCCTGTAGCCCTGTTAATGTAGTGGTTTCTAGCAATCTCATGCAATATGTCCCCAGTCTGTCTGCCTCTTGATGCATGTCCCACTGCTACAGCATGCTCAGTCTCTGACTATCTCTGGTATAATGTCTGCAGTCTCTGACTATCTCTGGTATAATGTCTGCAGTCTTTGACCATCTCCTGTATTATGTCCGCAGTCCTTAACCATCTCCTGTATTAGGTCCGCAGTCTCTGACCATCTCTTGCATCATGTCTGCAGTCTCTGACCATCTCTTGCATCATGTCTGCAGTCTCTGACCATCTATTGTATCGTCTGCAGTCTCTGACCATCACCTGTATTATGTCCGCAGTCCTTAACCATCTCCTGTATTATGTCCGCAGTCTCTGACCATCTCCTGTATTAGGTTTGCAGTCTCTGATCATCTCTTGCATCATGTCTGCAGTCTCTGACCATCTCCTGCATTATGTCCACAGTCTCTGACCATCTACTTTATTAGGTCTGCAGTCTCTGACCATCTCTTGCATCATGTCTGCAGCCTCTGACCATCTCTTGCATCCTGTCTCCAGTCTCTGACCATCTCTTGTATCATGCCTGCGGTCTCTGACCATCTATCATCTATTATGTCTGCAGTGTCTGGCCATCTCTTGTATCATGTCTGCAGTCTCTGATCATCTATTGCAGTGATTCTCAACTAGGGTTCCTCCAGAGGTTGCTAGGGGTTCCTTCAGCAATGGGCAATTTCTGCCTCTCAGATAAGTTCCCACTGACACCATTGATCTTTTTAGCTATCTGTAAGGAGGTATTTCTTCCCAATGACCACAAGTGTAAGAACCATTCTTCTCACTGACCATCACACTAATGTATCATGAGTTGTAGATTTCAAATTTTTAGCAGGGATTCCTCGAACCCGGAGAACTATTTCAAGGGTTCCTCTGTGTTGAAAAGGTTGAGAAAGGCTGATCTATTGTATCATGTCTGCAGTCGCTGATCATCTCTTAAATCATGTCTGCAGTCTCTGACCATCTCCTCTATCATGTCTGCAGTCTCTGACAATCTCCTGTATCATGTCTACAGTCTCTGATCATCTCTTAAATCATGTCTGCAGTCTCTGACCATCTCCTCTATCATGTCTGCAGTCTCTGACAATCTCCTGTATCATGTCTACAGTCTCTGATCATCTCTTGTATCATGTCTACAGTCTCTGATCATCTCTTGTATCATGTCTACAGTCTCTGACCATCTCCTATATCATGTCTGCAGTCTCTGACCATCTCCTGTATCATGTCTGCAGTCTCTGACAATCTCCTGTATCATGTCTACAGTCTCTGATCATCTCCTGCATCATGTCTACAGTCTCTGATCATCTCTTGTACCATGTCTACAGTCTCTGATCATCTCTTGTATCATGTCTAGTCTCTGACCATCTCTTGTATCATGTCTGCAGCCTCTGACCATCTCTTACATCATGCCCATAATCCTTGTCTATATCCTGTTGTGTGTCTGTGGTCTGAGACAGTGATTAGTACCTTATTTTTATGTGCGACCCTTTGGAGATGTCAGGAGATGCACTTGAGGCCCTTCATATTAGGTAAGTTGACCGCTTACTGATCTAAATACACCATAGCTGGGTGCGTTGATTTCTGGTGTTCTTAGAGGGCTTTAAGTTCTTGGGTCACTTGAGCTCCTATATCTGCTGACAGGTTTGCTTTAACCCCTAAAGGTTCACATAGATCAGGGGTGTCCAAACTTTTTTCAAAGAGGGCCAGATTCGATGAAGTGAACATGTGTGAGGGCCGACCATTTTGCCTGACATTCTTTGAACCATTAAAATTCGGTCATTCGAGCACTCATACCTGGCCCAACAAAAATTCTCGTGCCTTTGTCGCGCTCGTTTGCCCGACACACAGACGAATGCTCTGTTCTTTAGGGATACCGTTAAGTCTTAATGGTACCCCACACATTGGAAACATGGGGTGCTTTTGGTGCAGCGCAATTAAAAAAAAAAAAAAGCTCTGGGACTTCTTTCCCTGCATTTTTGTGGGTATGGAAGCCCATTGAAATGCATGGGCTGCCCTACACACAGCATGCAGCCATGCAGATGTGAACCAAGGGCTTATTGGAGGGGCAGTAAAACTACATGGTTAAGCTGTTTTTACCACCCCCAACTTCTCCCCCTTTAGCTGCAGAGGGAGCAGCTGGGGGTGTACACATGCTGTGGCTGCAGCTGGAGGTATGCTCAGGGTGAATGGGCCTGCACTGCAACTACCCCGCAACTGTGTAGACTGCACAGTTGCGGTATAGTGATGCTACATTTACGGGCTTAAAACAGGTGGTGAGGAGGCAACATAATGCCTCTTTACCACCTTTCAAATGCCTCTGAAAAGCGATCTGTATATGGATTGCTTTTCAGAGGAGCAGCAATCCTGGCTGCTATCACACACACAAGCACCACAAAAGCAGTTCTGATGGTACAAGAATGGGGGGGGGGGGATCTGGATTAAAAGTAACACACATGCATACACATACACACAGACATACACACATACAGACACATGCATACACATGCATACACATACAGACACATGCATATACTTACATACATACAGACACATGCACACACACACATACAGACACATGCACACACATACATACTGTTGGATTAAATTCATATAATGCTTATGTTATCGGTTTATTGTTGAGGTAGCCAATTAGCCTCAAATGAATGAACCACATGAAAGCTTTGTAATCAGAAGAACAATAGCTGGACTCGGACCCCCCCTGCTGTGATGTGTGTGTGGTTGCAGGCTTCAAAGAGTAAAAGAGACAATACAGCATGCTTCCTGAGGAATGGACATACATGTGAAGGAATGCCTCTTGGCGAAATCTATTGGAGGGAAGGCAAATGGGGGTGGCTACGAGTGGGTGTGTACGTTTCTATGAAAAGGCTCACACACAGACAATGTTTTCCTGTTTGCTGTGAGACCTTGCCATGTGGTGATCTCGGCCTAGTTTGGGAGATGGCTCCGGCCTAAACCTCATGGTGAAGGCCCTGTCCTGGTCTGAGCCTAGCTGATGCAGCAAAGCCTCGCAGAGGACCGTGTGATAAGTATCTTTCATATTATTGTATTGTATGTTCTGAATGTAAGCTGCGTGATATTGTAATGTCCTTTTATTACTTTATGTTAGCTTTCCTAAATTAATGGGAAATAAATAAGATAGTGTTTTACTAGCAGCAATGTGTGTGTTTTCATAAGTAACTTTATATCAGTGTGCTTAGTAGGGTTTAATAAATTAGATAAACTATGGGAAGAGACAAGGTAGTAATAGTTTGTAGAGCACAGAATGTCTTTCATTTGGCACCCCAGATAACATGTGGCAATCCTAAAAGCTGCATAGAACTTACAGGACAGAAGTGCTCGGATACAAGGCAGCTGATAATGCCACATTAAGTGTGGTAAATCTGTACTATGGATAGGCAAAATTGAATGGTTTTGAATGATATCAGGTAAAAGTGGTAACGAATTAAGAATAGAGAATGCTAGAAGAGCGATTTGTTTTTGTTTTGTGTGAGTTGTAAGAGCTAACGATAATGGAGTTTGATTTAGTACTCAATGCAGTGTTGGTACGTTAGTACAAATAGAAGTGTGTATTGTGTGGTTTGTATGGTTGTGAAATGGAACTGGTGTATACATATGTTAAAAAGTATGCCTCTGCCAGTTACCATTCATGTGCAGATGAAACTCTTCAAAGCCAGTATAAGACTCTATTATCTCAGTGTCAGCAACATAATAGCAAAGTATCGGGCAAACAGCTAAAAAAAGTTAAGAAAGAAAAGTTGGCTAATGAAATTGCAGTTTTGCTCAGAATTAAAGTTATATCTGAGCAAATGGGGGGGAAGTGGGAAGTAGAGAGGAGGCATCTGGGTGAGGACATAGCGGAAGTCAGTGAAAACCTTCTAAAGATTGCAACAGCCTCCAGTGATGAGATGGATGAATTGCAGGCAAAAGCAAGAGATTTGTCAGAGAGAAACGGTGAACTACAAGAACAGATCCACAGTTACAGGATGGACTGTAATATGAAGAGCAAAGTTGTAGAGTCATTGCGAATGAAATTGTCAGAGATGGAGGAGTTGGTTATGTCTTTAGAAAGAGAATTAGCAAATGTACGCTCCCAGCTTCTTACTACAGAGAAAGTTATGGTATCGCTCAATGAGCACAAAGGAACATGCCAATTGGCCGATATCTGCACGATCAATGAGGAGAAGGGCCGTGATGAAACACAGTCTGCTATGGCACCTATAGCTTCAAGGCAGAATGAGAGTTTGATTACAATCCAAGAGAGACTTACTTTGTGCCAGATGTTGGGTGAATTTAATGCCCTGGAATCACCAATGAGTCTGTCCAATAAATTTGAAGCTCTAGTGGTTAAATTCCATTTGAGTAATGAGGATGCATGCTCTCTTCTGAAAGCATGGCTACCAGGACCTTTGGTAGGTCAGTTATCGGCACAAGTTAATGATAACGTAGCAGTTGCAGAGGTGCGGAGGAAAGAGTTGCAGCGTATTGTGGACAGTCGTGATAATGGAATGAGTGATTTGCAACGAATGAAATTTAGGAGAGGAGATGACCCAATTTTGTTCTGCAGTGAGTATCTTGCATTGTATATGAAAGTGTTCAACTGTCCTGACTTATTGGAGGACGATGCAAGTTTCATATACTCAATGGCCAATAAGTGTTATGTAAGCTATCCCACTAGAATGGCTCTGAGGAATGCTAGATCCTACCGAAATTTTGTCAATATTCTCAGAGACTTCTGTCAAGAGTCCAGGGAAAGGGAGTATGGGTCAAAGGCAGATGTGTCCGTAATAAGCAGAGGTACAGGAAGGCAGAGAAAGTTCAGACATAGTAAATGGAATAGACATAGATTTCATAAAGTCCTTAAAATTGCTAGCATTGAACAGGAAACCCCAGAAATACAAGTACCTACAATGAAAACCCCCACCCAGGGCAGGGACAGGGTAACTCAAAGGCCTGATATGAAAGATAGCAGCCAGGACAGATTACACAGTTCTGAAGGAAAGATAAGGAATGACAGTTCACACCCTAAGCACAGCCAGCAACAAGACTGGATGAACATTCCAATATTTGCGCCCTGGGCTAATCTACCATTTTGGCTTGTATGTAATTGGACACAAATGGCATTGACATTTTTCTTGGGTAATATGGCAAAGATTTCCAATACCACTGCGTAGTATAGAAAGGTATGGCAACTATATTGCATTAATGGGAAAGGCTTTGGGGACTTAAAAAGTCAATTGTCATGATAATTGTGTGTAATCACTGTCTTTGTATTTTTTTCCACAGACCATGAAAGAAGTTAAATGGCTTTAGATACTAACATTTGCATTTGTTTGCAGGTCTGTCAAAGTGAGAACAACAGTGGTAAAATATAGCAGAACATGGGTTAGGTTATTGTAAATGCATAATCGATTATCACATGGTACCATGAGCTCATTAGTTAGTAATTGTTTGCAAACAATGAAAAATAAATAGTACTAAAAAGAGTTACAAATGAAGCTAAAATGTTGTGATGATACATATGCTTTGTTTTGTTTTTGTTTTCCCCATTAACTAATTGTATTTCAGATTGGAATAAGCACTCTTTGCAGGAGAAAAATCCATGGATGTTGTCAACTAAAAGTTGAGTGTTTGTCATTGTCGTATGATGGTTGTCTTGTCATGTTGTTTGTGTGATCATGGCCAGATTTTTTAAGTTTTTTACATTTTTTTTTTGATTTTATTTTTTTTGATTTTATTTTTATTTTTTTTATTTTTTTTCTTCTAAATTTTTTTTTGTTGATATTGGTTTAGTCCTCTATGTTAGTTATATTTTTATTCAGGTGGAAAAGTAGTAGGTCTAATCCACCTGAAAGGGGGGGAATTGACAATGCCCTCAGTTAGAACCAGTCACCTGAAAAGGGGTAGTGCATACATCGTAAAGATACAGATAGATGCATTGTTTTTTTAGTTTGTAAAATTTGAAGTTTTTGAGAAGCAACACTGACGTTCAGTTTTAAACGTTTTTTGATCATACATGGGGATCCATTTTACAGTGGGTGTAGCCTAAAGAGGTCATGGTTGTTTGGATAGTTTGGTCAGAGTTGCAGAAGCCAGGAATACTGAGGTCCTGGGCTCCAAGGAGGGAACTATAAGTAAACATGGTAAGCGATCAGATATTGTGGATAAGAATTTGATACTGCTCTTGTTTTTCATTTCCAGAATCCAAGTGGGGCGAGAATTGGAGAGGCTTCTGGAACATGGATGACAGATGATCATCTGGTTGGCAGTTTGTCTGTGCCACACCATACCACAAATTAGTTCCAATAAACATCAGGAGAGAAGGAAAACTGAAAGATTCAGATTAATACCTGTTTTTTTTTTTTTCGTATGGACAATTGGGTGCTAATGCTGAATCTGAAAGACTGTGCCTAGCAAGAGAACTTGTGAAATATTTTTGCTGAAGTCTCTCCTGATGAATGCAAACATGTTATTTATACATGTGCAATGGGTTGGAGGTTGGGGAAGAATTATGACACATCCAATCCGTCAAAACATGAAAATGTAAAATATGTGTTTTTTTTTTTATTGAAAGAAGAAAGGTTTTAATGTATGACATGCATTGATGTAACGGAGTTAATATGGTGCAGGTACCCAGGAGGCATACTGGCGCTTATGCATAATAAGGTGGCTGTTGGTCAGACTAAAGGGTGCCAGGTTATACATCAATGGGGTGAAAACTTCCTCGTAGGGGTGGTGTCTCAATCCTAGCGGTCCTAGAGAGAAGCTTTCGGTTACAGGACATGCGGGACACCAGAACTAGACACGAGGAAGATACGCCCGGTTGGTGTCTCACCTGAGAGGTTGAAACCCTGCACAGATAATGCCAGTGAATACACACAGGAGCATGCTCTGTTAAAGTAAAGGGAACAAACGCTGGCTACCAGGGTACCGTAGGACTTCACCACATGGTGCTGCAACATCTCATGGTGGTTGACAAAAACCTATCACCCTATATGTGCTGAGTATACACTGAATCAGGTGCGGTTATTGTACCAGTGACTTACTCCCAGAGATGAGAATGAGGTCCATGCAGGATGCTTATTTCTGAGGAGTAACCCGAAAGAGAAGGGATGTATTCAGCACTATATTGGGGGGGAACAATAGCTGGGATGGGTGTTGTTAATGGAGGGGACATCAGCCTCCTGAGGAACAAACTCATAGCCATAGCTTCAGAGAAGGAGCGTGACTTTGTTACCCCGGGAGATTGGTGGTATCCTTGATAACATTCAATGAAGTCACAGAAACACTCAGGTCAGAGTGGCTCCGGATGTTGTCAACCATGTTGAGAGGTTGGTAGGGAAGACAGAAACCTGTCATTGGCTCTGGCGCGCACTCTGTGGCAGGTGGAAATATCAGCCAACATCAAGCTGATTGTACTGTCGCTTTATGAAGGGGCAGTGGCCTGATGAGTTAGCATCACCGCTCAGTAAGATTTTGCCAAAACACGTTGCTTATACTAATCCAAAGTAGTGGTCGAATGCCTGTATGGGTGGTACTAAGTTGGATTGTGAAAGGTGTTATGCTGTATGTTCTCATATACAGAAGTGCAGACTTGGTCTGTATATTTGGTGGCATCAATGGGCTTACTGACTGGGGACTCTATCTTGTTGCATTTGAGGCTATATCACACATGTGATCAGAGAAGATGAACGCTGGAGGCAGGTTGATATTTCCCTTTGTCGGAAGCATGACCATGATGTCCTTGGTAGGCCAGGTCAATACATGGGGATGAACGAATAATGTTGGGAAGTTATTTCTCTCTGTATTCTGGATGGAGAGGTCATTGCTGGGAAGAAGGCACCCAGGTATTATTTAGGACATAGGCGAGTTTTTGTTTCTTTGTCCTAAAGAATACTGGTGTAGTGTTAGTCATGGGACTCGAGGGTTCCTTGAACCTAACCGTAGGTAGAGGTGCATGGTACACAATGGGCATGATCTCTGAAATCCAGGTACAGGGGTGGAATTGTGTGGGTTTGGTAATTGTTGTAAACTTATATGTGTAGTTAAGCGATATTTATCTAGAAGGGTCTCCCAGTTGTCTGTGCAAGTTGAGGGACGATTTGACAGTGAGCTCTCTGTGTACAAATTGGAGACGTTGCTGCCAAGTCAGAGCCCTGCAACGCCGCTGCGAGCAAGCCTGCCTAATCCCGACCCGTATTTACAGTAAAAGGTTATAGGAGGTTGGGAGCGGGGTGCGTAATACATATATATGTATATATTATGGTAACAAGTTGATTTATGTTTGTGGTAGAGTGTGACCTATGGGTATTGTAGGCTAGTAATATGGGCAAGAAAGGCCCTCCTCAAGACTCGGTATCTGAAAGCTGGGTGATATGTCGCTCTGAATGGGTGCTGGTGAATGGTGAATGAATGGGCACCCCTTGCCTGTACTGCCGTCCTGAAGATACCCAAGATACAGAATGGTGACATGGAAGCTGTCGCTGAAGAATGGTGGAGATGTGTCACTCAGTGGCAAAGCGGCACATGTTGGGAAACATCACATGGTAAACAATTATGGACTGCTCCATAGGACCTGTTTCTGCACACGTTGAAAACACAGCGTGGTAAGACAATTGTGTACTGTTCCATGAGAGATGTCTCTGGAGCGCTCGTTGAAAACAACCACGCGTTACACAAGCTAAGGACTGTGCCACAGGTACCGGTTTGGAAATATATGTTGGGGAACCACACACGTTAAGACAGTTATGGACTGTTTAATAGGAACCGTGTCTGAAGAGGGGTTGTATGCGCCTTTCAGGCGCAAAGCGGCATATGTTGGATTAAATTCATATAATGCTTATGTTATCGGTTTATTGTTGAGGTAGCCAATTAGCCTCAAATGAATGAACCACATGAAAGCTTTGTAATCAGAAGAACAATAGCTGGACTCGGACCCCCCCTGCTGTGATGTGTGTGTGGTTGCAGGCTTCAAAGAGTAAAAGAGACAATACAGCATGCTTCCTGAGGAATGGACATACATGTGAAGGAATGCCTCTTGGCGAAATCTATTGGAGGGAAGGCAAATGGGGGTGGCTACGAGTGGGTGTGTACGTTTCTATGAAAAGGCTCACACACAGACAATGTTTTCCTGTTTGCTGTGAGACCTTGCCATGTGGTGATCTCGGCCTAGTTTGGGAGATGGCTCCGGCCTAAACCTCATGGTGAAGGCCCTGTCCTGGTCTGAGCCTAGCTGATGCAGCAAAGCCTCGCAGAGGACCGTGTGATAAGTATCTTTCATATTATTGTATTGTATGTTCTGAATGTAAGCTGCGTGATATTGTAATGTCCTTTTATTACTTTATGTTAGCTTTCCTAAATTAATGGGAAATAAATAAGATAGTGTTTTACTAGCAGCAATGTGTGTGTTTTCATAAGTAACTTTATATCAGTGTGCTTAGTAGGGTTTAATAAATTAGATAAACTATGGGAAGAGACAAGGTAGTAATAGTTTGTAGAGCACAGAATGTCTTTCACATACATACAGACATACACGCACATACATACACGCACATACAGACATACATACATACACACACACACACACACACACACACATACATGCACACAGATACATACAGACACACATGCTGCACACACATACAAACACACATACATGCACACACATACAGACAGACATACACGCACATACATACAGACACACATGCACATACGCATACATACAGACATACATGGACACACACACACATGCAATCATACATGCACAGACACACACACACATGCACATACAGACACACATACACACACACACACACACATACATACAGACAGACATGCACACACACACACATATAGACACACATGCACACACATACATACAGACATGCACACACATGCACAGACACACATACATACAGACACACATGCACACACACACACATGCACACATACATACATACATACAGACACACATGCACACACATGCATACAGACAGACATGCACACACATACATACATACAGACATGCACACACACACATACAGACAGACATGCACACATACACATACAGACACACATGCACATACATACAGACAGACATGCACACATATACATACAGACACACATGCACACATGTACACACATACATACATACAGACACACATGCACATAAATAAAGCCTTTTTAAAACGAATCTAGCTTGTAGTACAGTACCTTTCCATTCCATTTCCTCATTCAGCCGGGTACTGCACTGTAGGGGGAAGCAGAGAGCACAGCACACTCCTCTGCACTTTACTTTCACTTTTGAAGCCGACGGAGCTTCACACAGTGCCGGGGATCGGCTCATTTGACAGCCCTGATCCCGCAGCACACCAGGCGGGCCGTTCAAAACCGGACTGCGGGCCGCGATTGGCCCGCGGGCCGGACTTTGGACATGCCTGACATAGATGATTAAAGGGTGGCCAAACAGTCTGAAACCAGGATTTTATGGGTATTCTGATGTCAAATCAAGCTAAACAGGTCAATGTAAATGGAAACAAACACATAGTTGCCCGAATGTTGCTGAAGATAAAACCTGCTGGACAGTACCAAAGAATGATATAGAATTGTAAGGTAGAGTTCACTAGTGGTCCATCCAGAAAGCATCCACCAAAACATAGAATAGAGCTGGACCTGAAGGTCTTAGAAAGCGGGTGAGGCCAGCTATGAGGACAATCTGAGAACACTTAGCCCTTGTACACACGGTCGGACATTCCGACAACAAAATCCGTCAGATTTTGTCCGACGGATTTTGTCCGAAACTGTTGCATACACACGGTCGGACAAAGTTGTCAGAAAATCAGATCATACGTAACGTGGTGACGTTATTTAGTTACGTCGGGACTACGTTCAGGCTAGTAGCCAATAGCTTTGGTCTAGGAATTTGATCTGAGCATGCGTGGCACTTTGTCTGATCGGAATTCTCTACACATGATCGGACAAAGTCCGATTGGATCATGTTGTCGGAAAATTTTATAGTCCAGCTGGAAAACTTGGTCCATCGGATACTCCAACGGAAACAGTCTGATGGAGCCCACACACTGTCGTATTATCCGACAACACGGTCCTATTGGACATTGTCCATCGGAATGTCCGACCGTGTGTACAAGGGCTAAAAGCAATAAATGCTACAATGGCCAACCAAACTCTGTTTGGGGCCCTTTTGCAAGGCAGTGAGACAACAGGACATACACAAAACACACATTCACTTTATCAACAAAGATGGTCAGACCAACAACCATTTGAAGATCACCCGCTCCCCAATTGGACATCAGTGCTGAAGAAAACCACTAAATGACCTGCTGAATGAATCCACATCAAGCCACTAGTAGATGACGTTACCTTGGTTGCCGAGCTTAAAGCTGAAACATTTGTAGTATTCCATTTTCACAATTTAGTTTTTACTTATAAAATATGAGAGCCCATTATGGGTTTACCTGCAGGTCAGAGAAGGTGTAGGACACAAGGCGGGTGATCTGGTTCCCTGCCAGGTAGAGGACCCTCAGGTGCTCCAGACCTTTGAAGACGCTGCTGTTGAGGAGATGGATACGATTTCCATTGAGCGCCAGTTCCACCAAGTGCTGCTGGGACCTGAAGGCGCCGGGCTCCAGGGCGGAGATGCTGTTGTTCTGGATATAGAGGTATTGAAGACCCAGGAGAGGTGACAAATCCTGCTGCTGGATCTGAGATATGGCATTATCCTGTAAGAACACAGTCTGTAGAGAAGAGAAAAACCCATGTCATTCTGTTGGCTGAGATCTCCTCTGCTATGTGCCTGGGACAAAGTCTATAGGTGCATCATAAAGGCCTAGGTCAGTGATGGTGAACCTTGGCACCCCTGATGTTTTGGAACTACATTTCCCATGATGCTCATGCACTCTGCAGTGTAGTTGAGCATCAAGGGAAATGTAGTTCTAAAACATCTGGAGTGCCAAGGTTCACCATCACTGGCCTAGGTCTTGTTTCCTACCCAAGCCATGTGATTACAATGCCGGCATTGATCAATGGTTATGTTGCTAAACAAAGCTAACCAGTGACGGGACAAGGTCATGTAGAGCCCAGGGCGAACATGCCAAATTGTGCCCCCCCCCAAGATGTATGATTATGTGTTGAGCATTAATCTGCATGTTCCCCCTAAGCATAAGTTTCCCCTTCCTCCCAGTACAAATCCTCCCCCTTCTGAAATCCCCCCTCCTGGCACAAATCTTTACCCCCCCATCCCCTCCAGCTCAAATCCTCTCTCTCCACACATGCCCCCAACACAAACCCCCACCTTTTAAATTTCCCCTCCAAGCACAAATCCTCACCCTCCACTCCAAACCCTCGTAGCGCAAATACCCCTCAATTATCCCTACTAGCATAAATCCCCCTCTTACCATATTACCTTTTCTAGCACAAACCCCCCAAATCCCCCCACCAAGAATAAATCCCCCTTCACCCATCCCCCCCCGAAATCACCGTTCCTAGCATACCTCCCCAAATTTCCCCTCCTGGAACAATTCTTACCCCCTGACCCCCTCTTCCCCCCAACTCCTCATGGTGCCCCCCCCCCCCACATCATATGATAACACAGTGCCCAGGGCAGCCGCCCCTCCTGCCCACCCCTTGTCCCAGCCCTGAAGCTAACCCTAATGGTAACTGTTATGCCGCGTACACGCGACCGGACTTTTCGATGGACTTGGTCCGGCGGACAATCCGACAGACTTTGCAGCTGAGGACCACCGGACTTTCAAACGAACGGACTTGGCCACACACGATCACTCCAAAAGTCCTGCGGATTCGAACGTGATGACGTAGAATAAGGAAGTTCATAGCCAGTAGGCAATAGCTGCCCTAGCGTCGGTTTTAGTCCGTCGGACTAGCACACAGGCGACCGGAATTTTCGACCGGACTCAAGTCCGTCGGAAAGATTTGAAGCAAGTTTTATTCCTAGGTCCGCCGGACTTTCGGGACTTTTTTCACAATTTTGGCTCTTAGGCCTAGACCTATTGGAAACAAAGCCAGGTCATATTTTTCACCATACTGTTACCTTAGGCCCGGGCCTCTGTGGCACATCCATAGACCTTGACCCAGACACATTGTAGAGGAGATCTCAGGAGTGTAACATAACGACCACATGGCTTTCTGAAAAAATAAAGGCATTTATTGCCAGCTCAGAGCAGACATGGAGATCACAGGGCTTTGTTTATTAACAAAGTGTTATGCCACGTACACACAACCGGACAAAGTGTTATGCCACGTACGCACAACCGGACAAAGTGTTATGCCACGTACACACAACCGGACAAAGTGTTATGCCACTGGAGCCCACACACGATCGAATTGTCTGACGGATTCCAGTCTGCTGGACCAAGTCCGTCGAAAAGTCAGGTTGTGTGTAATAAACTTTAAACTTTGTTAATAAACAAAGCCCTGTGATCTCCATGTCTGCTCTGAGCTGGCAATAAATGCCTTTATTTTTTCAGAAAGCCATGTGGTCATTATATTACACTCCTGAGATCGTCTCTACAATGTGTCTGGGTCAAGGTCTATGGATGTGTCAGAGGCCTGGGCCTAAGGTAACAGTATGGTGAAAAAACGACCTGGCTTTGTTTCCAATAGGTCTAGGCCTAAGAGCCAGAATGGTGAAAAAAAGTCACATGGCTTTGTTTCCCAACAAAGCCATGTGATCACCATATCAGCACTGAGCTATGGCTATCTTGCTAAACCAAGCCAACTCTAAGTGCCCGTTCACACAGGGGCGACGCGACTTGCAGCGCGACTCACAGACGCGACCTGCACACGACTTCAGCGGCAACTTGCAAAATGACTTCTGTATAGAAGTCAATGCAAGTCGCCTGAAGTCGCCCCAAAAATAGTACAGGAACCCTTTTCTAAGTCTGAGAGACTTGAGTCGCTCCTATTAGAACGGTTCCATAGTACAGAATGGAGCGCGACTTGTCAGGCGGCTAAGTCGCCTGACAATGGGCCCGTCATAAAGTCCTTCACCAAAAGAGACAGGATGGTGAAGAACGATTACTGTATCAACACTGATATGCATCTGTTGCTAAACAAAGCCAACCCTAACCCTAACTTCAATATACTTTAAAAAAAAACAAAGCCCTGTGATCCCCATGTCAGCACTGAGTTGGCAATAAATGCCTTTATCAGAAAGCCATGTGGTTGTTACATTACGCTCCTGAGATCTTCTCTACTATGTGCCCGGGTTGAGTTCTATGGGCTCGTCATAACGCTGATAGAGACAGGATGGTGAAGAAAATCACATGGCTTTGTTTCTTAAAGCCAAGTGTTCACCGTATCGGCACTGATCAATGATCTCTTGCTAATCAAAATCCAACCCTAACGCTAACTTTAATACACTGTTGATCAGGGCCGTCTTTAATATTGATTGGACCCTGGGCAAAAAGTTTCTTAGGGCCCCCCTCCCTCCCCCCATGCAATTTCGCTCTCCACCTTCTCTGAGACATACAATAAATAGCAGCTAGACTTAAAATCAGTTTACTGTATC
Organism: Lithobates pipiens; assembly: GCF_037356315.1. Taxonomy (NCBI): domain Eukaryota; kingdom Metazoa; phylum Chordata; class Amphibia; order Anura; family Ranidae; genus Lithobates; species Lithobates pipiens. The sequence goes on along the minus strand of NW_027507764.1, from coordinate 584,327,304 downwards.
AGATCAGGCAGCGATTGCGATTGGTTGCCAGAGGTTACAGCATATTATTACTGCTTACTGACTAGTTGCTAGAGGTTACAGCACTCCTTAGGGCTCACTGATTAGTTGCTGGAGGTTACAGCACATTTCTGCTTGTTGATTGGCTGCTAGAGATTACTGTACAGTAATACTGCTCACTGGTTGCTATAGGTTACAGTACATCTTCTCCTCACTGCAGGGGGGCACGCTATACCTATGAATACGGCCTTTATTTACATATCAATGCAGTTGGCCTCAGCTATTTACATATGCATGTCACTGCTATTTACATATGAATGCTGGTAATTTACATGTAAACACAGGGTCTGCAGGTGAGTCATCTGTACAGAACAATAGGGCAGAGCTGGGCAGCATTAGTACCAGCACTTCACACTGAGATATCGGGACACAGCACAGGACTAAAACTTCAAGGGAATGTAAACTGGGATAGTTGGCAAGTATGAGGCAGCTGCTTTGGGCCCCACAACAATGACAGGGCCCAGGGCAGCTGCCCCTTTTGCCCTGCCTTAAAGATGGCCCTGCTGTTGATAAACAAAGCCATGTGATCCCCATGGCAGTGCTAAGCTGGCAATAAATGCCTTTATCATAAAGCCACGTGATCGTTATGTTACCCCCCCTGAGATCTTCTCTACCATGTGCCCAGGTCAATGTCTATGTGTGCGTCATAGAGGCCTGGGCCTAAGGTGCCAGGATGGTGAAAAAAGTTGCACGGCTTTGTTTCCTAACAAAGCCATGTGATCTCCATATCAGCACTGATCTAAGGCTACGTTACTAAACAAAACCAACACTAACGCTAACTTTAACACACTGTTGTGTTGATAAACAAAGCCCTGTGATCTCCATTAGGGATGAGCCGAACACCCCCCTGTTCGGTTCGCACCAGAACCTGCGAACAGACCTAAACTTCGTGTGAACTTTAGAACCCTATTAAAGTCTATGGGACTCGAACATTCACAATCTAAAGTGCTCATTTTAAAGGGTAATATGCAAGTTACTGTCCTAAAAAGTGTTTGGGGACCCGGGTCCTGCCCCAGGGGACATGGATCAATGCAAAAAAAAAGTTTTAAAAATGGCCGTTTTTTCAGGAGCAGTGACTTTAATAATGATTAAAGTGAAACAATAAAAGTGTAATATTCCTTTAAATTTCGTAGCTGGGGGGTATCTATAGTATGCCTGTGAAGGGGCGCATGTTTCCCGTGCTTAGAACTGTCCCTGCACAAAGTGTCATTTGTGCAGGAAAAAAAGTCTTTTAAAATCACTTGCGGCTAAATTGTCGGGTCTCCGTAATACAGAGAACACTCAATGAGTGTTCTCTGTATTAGCCGACAATTCATTCATTCATTGATTAAAAAAAAAAAAAAAAAAAAAGCGTGGGGGTTCCCCTAAATTCAATTACCAGGCCCTTCAGGTCTGACATGGATATTAAGGGGAACCCCTGTCAAATTAAAAAAAAAAATTGACGTGGGGGTCCCCCCAAATATCCATACCAGACCCTTCAGGTCTGATATGGATATTAAGGGGAACCCCGCATCAAATTTTAAAAAAAAATTGACGTGGGGGTCCCCCTAAATATCCATACCAGACCCTTTATCCGAGCACGCAACCTGGCAGGCCGCAGGAAAAGAGGGGGGGACGAGAGAGCGGCCCCCCCTCCCTCCTGAACCGTACCAGGCCACATGCCCTCAACATTGGGAGGATGCTTTGGGGGTCTGTGACCCCTCAAAGCACCTTGTCCCCATGTTGATAAGGACAAGGGCCTCATCCTCACAACCCTGGCCGTTGGTTGTGAGGGTCTGCGGGCGGGGGGCTTATCAGAATCTGGAAGCCCCCTTTAACAAGGGGACCCCCAGATCCCGGCCCCCCCCCCTGTTTGAAATGGTAAGGGCCTACCATTTCACAAAGAAAGTGTCAAAATGGTTAAATAAGACAAACACACTTTTGAAAAATTCCTTTATTAAAAATAAAAAAAATTAAAAAAAAATTCCAGCGGTGCTAATTCACTCTTGCTATCCAGCGACGGGTCTCCGGGGTCCAGCGATGGATGATCATATCCAGCGACGGGGATCTCTCAGTCCAGCGCTGTCCATACATCCGTCTTCTGTCTCCTCTCTGGAGACACTGCAGAGAGCCGAGCGCTGACATTTCTTATATTGGGAGGGCGGGGCCACCCGTCACCTGACCCCGCCCCTCTGACGCAGGAGAGGGAAGCCAGGGGTTCCCCAGTGACGTGTGGGTGACCCCGCCCCCTCTGATGTAACGCAGGTTTCCGTTACATCAGAGGGGGCGGGGTCACCCACACGTCACTGGGGAACCCCTGGCTTCCCTCTCCTGCGTCAGAGGGGCGGGGTCAGGTGACGGGTGGCCCCGCCCTCCCAATATAAGAAATGTCAGCGCTCGGCTCTCTGCAGTGTCTCCGCAATGGAGACAGAAGACGGATGTATGGACAGCGCTGGACTGAGAGATTCCCCCGTCGCTGGATATGATCATCCATCGCTGGACCCCGGAGACCCGTCGCTGGATAGCAAGAGTGGATTAGCACCGCTGGAATTTTTTTTTTATTTTTTTTATTTTTAATAAAGGAATTTTTCAAAAGTGTGTTTGTCTTATTTAACCATTTTGACACTTTCTTTGTGAAATGGTAGGGGTACTTTTGTACCCCCTTACCATTTCAAACAGGGGGGGGCCAGGATCTGGGGGTCCCCTTGTTAAAGGGGGCTTCCAGATTCTGATAAGCCCCCCGCCCGCAGACCCTCACAACCAACGGCCAGGGTTGTGAGGATGAGGCCCTTGTCCTTATCAACATGGGGACAAGGTGCTTTGAGGGGTCACAGACCCCCAAAGCATCCTCCCAATGTTGAGGGTATGTGGCCTGGTACGGTTCAGGAGGGAGGGGGGGCCGCTCTCTCGTCCCCCCCTCTTTTCCTGCGGCCTGCCAGGTTGCGTGCTCGGATAAAGGGTCTGGTATGGATATTTAGGGGGACCCCCACGTCAATTTTTTTTTTAAATTTGATGCGGGGTTCCCCTTAATATCCATATCAGACCTGAAGGGTCTGGTATGGATATTTGGGGGGACCCCCACGTCAATTTTTTTTTAAAATTTGACAGGGGTTCCCCTTAATATCCATGTCAGACCTGAAGGGCCTGGTATTTGAATTTAGGGGAACCCCCACGCTTTTTTTTTTTTTTTTTTTTTTTTTAATCAATGAATGAATGAATTGTCGGCTAATACAGAGAACACTCATTGAGTGTTCTCTGTATTACGGAGACCCGACAATTTAGCCGCAAGTGATTTTAAAAGACTTTTTTTCCTGCACAAATGACACTTTGTGCAGCGACAGTTCTAAGCACGGGAAACATGCGCCCCTTCACAGGCATACTATAGATACCCCCCAGCTACGAAATTTAAAGGAATATTACACTTTTATTGTTTCACTTTAATCATTATTAAAATCACTGCTCCTGAAAAAACAGCCGTTTTTAAAACTTTTTTTTGCATTGATCCATGTCCCCTGGGGCAGGACCCGGGTCCCCAAACACTTTTTAGGACAGTAATCTGCATATTACCCTTTAAAATGAGCACTTTAGATTTCTCCCATAGACTTGTATAGGGTGTTCCGGCTTTTCGAATTTGCTGCGAACAGCCCAAATTGTTCACTGTTCGCTGAACAGGCCAACAGGCAATGTTCGAGTAGAACATGAGTTCGACTCGAACTCGAAGCTCATCCCTAATCTCCATGTCAGTGCTAAGCTGGCAATAAATGCCTTTATTAATCAGAAAGCCATGTGGTTGTTATGTTACACTCCTTGGACCTTCTCTACTACAGTGCCTTGAAAAAGTATTCATACCCCTTGACATTTTCCACATTTTGTCATGTTACAACCAAAAAACATAAATATCTTTTATTGAGATTGTATGTGATAGGCCAACACAAAGTGGCACCTAGTTGTAAAGTGGAAGGAAAATGATAGTTTTCAACATTTTTACAAATATGTAGCGCCGGTACTCCTGATGAGTACGCGCCATGTCTGTAAATTTTAGTTTTTTTCCCAAAACTGTAGTTGAGTTTTGGGATAAATTGTTCTAAATTATGCTTTGGTATCAGTTTGGCTGGGCTGTACAGAGGTTCTGCCTGGTCATTCAACGCATGCCCGGAAGCATCAAACTTCTTTTTTTCTCGGCTCGTCGCAGTGTTGTACGTCACCGCGTTCTTGGCGGTCGAAAGTTCAGCGAACTTTTGTGTGACCGGTGTGTATGCAAGCCGAGCTTGTGCGGGAATTCCGTCGGAAAAAAACATCCAAGATCCGCTCGTGCGTACGCAGCTTTAGGTGCCAGGATGGTGAAGAAAGTTGCGTGGCTTTGTTTCCTAACAAAGCCACGTGATCACCATATCGGCACTGATCAATGGCTATGTTAGCTAAACAAACCCGACCCAGATTTTAAGATCTCTACAACCCTGTTTCCCCTAAAATAAGACCTAGCGTGATTGTCGGCGATGGCTGCTATATAAGCCCTACCCCCAAATAAGCCCTAGTTAAAGTCCTTGTAGGTCTTATTTTCAGGGAAGGGCTTATTTTCGGGGAAACGGGGTTGGGCTTATTTGAGGGGGTAGGGCTTATATTGCAGCCAACACCGACAATCACGCTTGGTCTTATTTTAGGGGAAACAGGGTATGTGGCGGAGTTGGGGTCTGTAAGTGCGTCCTATTGGCCTGGGCCTACGGTGACAGAGTGGGTGAAAAGAATCACGTGGCTTTGTTTACCAACGACGTTCTTCACATAACCTGGTTGGCCCGTGTATATATGGGGAATATAACCGGACAATCACGGCTTTCCATCATCATTGTTCATAAATCAGTCATGACGTTGGACTCCGGAAGGACCTCCTGGGGGTTTCCGAAGCTGCTGGATGGATATCCAGAGAGATCTTCTCCTACGGCACGTTGTGCAGGCGATATGTCCGCCCTTGGGGACTCATTGACAGAACATTATTCATGCATGAAATATTTACCTTTCCCGCATTAATAATGTATAGCGCTTACCTCCCATCTTAATCCTCAATCCCAGCTCTATACATTCTGTATGCATAGAGCCGGCACCGCCATGTTTACATCTTTGCTGTTCCATATTTTTGTTGACTGTATTTCATGTACAGACTGCAAACACCTTCTCTGTTCGGCCTACCAAGAAAACTGCACAAGCACCAGGATTTACATGACTGCGTCACCTATGAGCCCGATATCTTCGTCCAGGAAAAAGAATGTGACCCTCTGTGATGCCTGAACAAATATGGCTCTGCAGATGGAACTCACTGGGTCTGTCTCCTGGTCTCTGCTCCGAGTTTGGTGGGAGGAACCGGCAGGCTCCTGTAAAACATCACAGCGCCCCCTTCCTGGGTTCTTCTAAACTTGCAGGACTCTATTAGCTGCAGCCACTATTTTGAAGCCCGCCCTTGTTACCGGCTCTAAACAACTTCAATCATCATCAATCCCCTCTCCCCGATTTGTACTCTCCTGCTTCTCACAGCTATTACTTTTTCAATAACTCTGTTTCTAAGCTTCATTTGAAAGAACACACCTTCGGCATCCCTTTAGACATGCATGCTGTCCACTGCATGCTGCCGGTGTTCTGCCTAATAGAGTCCGCCCATCAAATGGTGTCCGCTCCGTACTGCGCATGCGCAGTACGGAGCAGACGAAGCTTCGGAAAAACTCCGAAGCTGAACGGCGCCTGCGCCGTGAGTGGAGGTGGTAGCCCCACCATCCAAGCGGACATAGGGTTGTGAATTTTAGAGGGCCCCTCGCGGGCGAGCTTCGCTCGCCTCGCTCCGCTCGGCTCTTTTTTATTCTAACTCTATGTCCACTTGGATAGTGGGGGATAGAACCTGGACTCACGGCGCAGGCGCCGTTCATCCTCGGCAATTTTCGGAATCTGTGTTTCTGTGTACTGCGCATGTACAGTACGCAGGGGACACTATCTGATGGAGGACACTATTTTACAAGACACCGGCTTTAGCAGTGTAATCTGCTAATCAGCTGCTTTAGTATGCACATCTAAAGGGATGTCATAGATGTGTTCCTTCACATAATGACACATTTGTGGACACACGTAAAAGAACCTACCTGTGCAGATGTTGGCTGGAATGACCTTCAACCCCTTAGACCTGCACTCCACGGCCATGCCACATCTATGGCGCTCTGAGAGGTAGGGCTGAGTATGGAGGACCAGAAATGATGGTAGCTGCAGGGGCTACTTTGAAGCCCGCCTTCATTACCTGTCTAAACAACTCCACTCATCATTAATCCCCTCCTTCCCCCGATCTGTCCTGTCCCACTTATCACAGCTATTCGTTTTCTGTGCCGTCAACAATTCTGTTTCTAAACTTTATTTGAAAAAAAAAAAAAAAATGACATTTCCGGCATCCCTTTAGACATGCATGCTCCTCCCTGCTGACCTCTGAATGCTGCGGACTTTAGCCGTGCAATCTGCTGATCGGCTACTTTGAGCATACACGTCTAAAAGGATGCCAGGGATGTGGTTCTTTCAAAAAACGACGACCAATGTGTGGAAAGAGGAAAAGGACCTACCTGGGTAGACGGGTGGATGTTGGCTGGAATGGCTTTCAGCCCCTTGGATCCGCACTCCACGGCCATGCTGTAACAGCGGCACTCTGAGGGGCAGGGCTGGGCGCGGAGGGCCAGGAATGACGGTATGAAGAAGGCGGCGATGATGACGAACGAGTGATCTGATGAGGCCATTTTACTGCGGCTGCCGAGAGAGGAAAAAGAAATATACTAAGAGACATGTAAAAAAAACTAAACTAAACGAGTGTCATGAAATTCCAGACGTGTATTAGGGGGCGCCATATTTGGAACATATACAGTATATATACATCATGACTTCTAACTGGCCAATTCCATCGGGAAAAGATCATTTATATTCAAAACGTTTTTTTTATGATCACCAACAGACCAAATTGGCTTTAGCACCACATCCCTGAATTTAATAGATGGAAAGAGAAGGAAATTGGGACTTTTTAGGTGCAAAATAAATTGTCAAAATATCAAATTTAATGTATAAAAATTATTTTATTTTCTATTTTGAGGAGCAAAATAAAAAAAATATATATAACAACGGCTGGTACAGTTTATAACAATTTCATCCAAACAGCAAAAGAAGATGGACTTCCCAACATGTTTCGCCCGTATATCGGGCTTCTTCAGGGGATGCTGTCTGGTTAGGGGGTACAAGCCTTCTGTATCTCCTAGAAATATAGATCCGCGGCCTGGGAACCGAGGGACACAAACACGCCGCTATCTAAAAAATCAGATAAAAAAAAAAAGCACCTGTGGGTATTGAGAGTGTGTGGCCCTTGGTATCAAGTCTGCTGCAGAACCTATTATTTTGGTCCTTGAATGCCATCTATGGCCAACCTGCACTCTGTGCATTACCCACTTTTGACCCATGAACTAAGCTCAGAGGGCAGGAATGCATAACACACATAGTGCAGGAGTTGGGAGTAATGCACAGAGTTGAGAAGCGCATAATGTACAGAGTGAAAGGGTCAGGAATACATAATGCACACAGTGCAGGGGTCAGGAGTGGGTAATGTGCAGAGTGGAGGGGTCAGGAGTGGGTAATGCACAAAGTGGAGGGGTCAGGAATGGGCAATGCACAGAGTGCAGGTGTCAGGAGTATTTAACAAAGAGCACATGAGTCAGGAGTGGGTAACATATGAAGTGCAGTGGTCAGGAGTGGGTAATGCAAAGAGTGGAGGGGTCAGGAGTGGGTAATGCACAGACTGGAGGATCAGAAGTGGGCAATGCTCAGAGTGGAGGAATCAGGAGCTGCTAATGCACAGAATGCAGGGATCAGGAGTGGGTAATACACAGAGTGCACATTGTACAGAGTGCAAGGTAATGCACATAGTGGAGGGGTCAGGAGTGGGCAATACACAGAGTGCAGTGGTGAAAAATTGGTAATGCACAAAGTGCAGGTGTCAGGAGTATTTAACAAAGAGTACATGAGTCAGGAGTGGATAACATATGAAGTGCTGGGGTCAGGATTTGCTAAGGCACAGAGTGGAGGGGTCAGGAATACATAATGCACAGAGTGCAGGGGTCAGGAGTGGGTAATGCACAGAGTACAGGGGTCAGGAGTGGGTAATGCACAGAGTGCAGGGGTCAGGAGTGGGTAATGCACAGAGTGGAGGGGTCAGGAATGCACAGGGGTCAGTAGCTCGCAGAATTCAAGAGTCAGGAGTGTCTAATCTACAGAGTGCAAGGGTCAAGGCTTTTCCTGGCCTCCCATTAACCCCTTATATTCCTGGCATGCTGCAGGCTGTGCCCACCTCTGCCAGTGCTCAGCCCCCCCCCCCCCTATAATCCTGGCTCTAGGTGGCGGTTTAAGCACTCAATACAGAATGGTGAATGGCGGCAGGCTGGTAGTGGGTGACCCGGGCATCTCGTATATTGTGACACTCGGCCAGTCTGTGGTGGTGAATGGCGGTCAGTTCCTCGGATGGCATGCACTGAAGTGTGTGTGATCCCCATCCATCTCCTGCCAGGCTGCCTGTCCCTGGCACTGCCGATGGTTTTCCATCATCATTACTGAGGATGTATTTTGAGTTATTTTTGCAATTATAATGGTAAATGTATTTATTTATTTTGCTGCGGCTTCCACGCTTTACTTATCATTCTATATTTCCATTAGTGTATTATATTTTCAGATCTGTGTTGTCTCGCTCTGCTACCAACAATGCAGCTCTCCTGATCACCTGCGAAGACAAAACCCCAGCTACATAGAGACCGCATTGTCTGCTATCAGCCAACCATTGCCTGCGGCCCACGGACGCTCAACCTGCAGCCCACGGACGCTCAACCTGCAGCCCACGGACGCTCAACCTGCAGCCCACGGACGCTCAACCTGTGGCCCTCCAGCTGTTGCGGAACTACAAGTCCCATGAAGCATTGAAAGGCTGACAGTTTACAAGCAAAGAACAGGGGGCATGATGGGACTTGTAGTCCCCCCTGCTGGAGGGGCACAGGTTGGGCACCCCATGCGGGGGGGGAAGGGGGCAGTAAAATGCAGTCACTGGGTAGGACACTTATATATGAAGGTGAGAAGAGGGGGGGGGGGTAACCCTTCTGTATACTGCCGAGGTTTTCAAACAAATTACAATTTGGGGGGGGGGGGTGCTTTAATTGGGAACCCCTCCCCCTTTTTCCAGGTCCCCACCTAGGGGAGAACGACACGCAAACACAGGACCGCTGCATCACCCGGACCTCTGATAATGCCACAAGAACATGTTGGGACCGCAGGAAAATAAAATAAAAAATAAAATAAAAAATAAAATAAAAAATAAAATAAAAAATAAAATAAAATAATAATACTAATAATAATTTAAAGAAAGTAAACTATCCTAAACCCCCCCCCCCCCCCAAAAAAAAAAAAAAAAAATTAAACTTCAAATAAGAAGCTCAATGAGGAAAATTGAAAGACGTTTGCTTTCGCAAAAAACGGCAAAATCCCTCCGATCGTCCCCACCGATGACTTGCATGTGCAAATATAGAATGATTTATACAATCGTAGAGGAAATCGGATCAATTTATTTTAATCAGAATGAAATAAAATGGTTTACGATGCAAAGCCCTTCCCCTCCCCCCCCCCCATAGGAGATTGTTAGAGTGAGAAAGAAATCCCGGCGCATCTAAAAAAAAAAAAGAAAAAGAAAAAGAAAAAGAAAAGGATCTTCTGCATGGAATATTGTATTAGAGAGGCAACAAATAGACAGAAAATATGTCCCTCCAACATTACGTGCCTTGAAAAAGTATTCATACCCCTTGAAATTCCCCACATGTTGTCAGGTTACATCCAAAAACATAAATATATTTTATTGGGATTTTATGTGATGGACAAACACAAAGTGGCCCCATAAATGTGAAGTGGAAGGAAAATGATAAATGGTTTTCAATTTTTTTTTACTAATAAATACATAAAAAGTGTGGGGGAGGGGTATTTGTATGGCGCCCCCCGGAGTCAATACTTTGTAGAACCCCCTTTCCCCGCAATTCCATCTGCAAGTCTTTCTGGGGGTGTCTCTACCAGCTTTGCACATCTAGAGAGGACATTTCTGCCCATTCTTCTTCTGTGCAAAATATCTCAAGCTCTGTCAGATTGGATGGAGAGCGTCTGTGAACAGCAATTTTCAAGTCTTGCCCCAGATTCTCAATGGGATTTAGGTCTGGACTGTGACTGGGCCATTCTAACACATGAATATGCTTTGATGTAAACCATTCCATTGTAGCTCTGGCTGGATGTTTCGGGTCGTTGTCCTGCTGGAAGGTGAACCTCCACCCCGGTCTCAAGTCTTTTGCTGACTCTAATGCCGCGTACACACAATCGGAATTCCGGACAGAAAAAGACAGATGAGAGCTTTTCATCTGAAAATGCGACCGTGTGTATGGCTCCATCGGAATTTAGCTGTCCGAATTTCCGCCGGCCAAAAATTGAGAGCAGGTTCTCAATTTTCCAGACGGAAAAACTTTCTATCGGTAATTCCGATCGTGTGTATGCCATTCCGACACGCCAAAAATCACAAATGCTCAGATTCAACTACGAGACGGAAGCTATTGGCTACTGGCTATTGAACTTCCTTTTTCTAGTCCCGTCGTACGTGTTGTACGTCATTGCGTTATAAACGATCGGAATTTGATGTGACCGTGTGTAGGCAAGACAGCTTGAGCCGAATTCCGTCAGGAAAACCATCAGAGCTTTTTCCGACGAGAATTCCGATCGTGTGTACCATTGTAGCTCTGGCTGGATGTTTCGGGTCGTTGTCCTGCTGGAAGGTGAACCTCCACCCCGGTCTCAAGTCGTTTGCAGACTCTAACGGGTTTTCTTCTAAGATTGTCCTGTATTTGTCTCCATCCATATTCCCATCAACTCTGACCAGCTTCCCTGTCCCTGCTGAAGAAAAGCATCCCCACCACATGATGCTGCCACCACCATGTTTCACGGTGGGGATGGTGTGTTCAGGGTGATGTGCAGTGTTAGTTTCCGCCACACATAGCGTTTTACTTTTAGGCCATAAAGTAGAATTTTGGTCTCACCTGACCAGATCACCTTCTTCCACATGTTTGCTGCCCCCTCCCCCACATGGCTTCTCACAAACTACAAACAGGACTTCTTATGACTTTCTTTCTCCAATGTCTTTCTTCTTGTCGCTCTTCCATAAAGGGCAGATTTGTGGAGAGACGACTAATAGTTGTCCTGTGGACAGATTCTCCCCACTGAGCTGTGGATCTCTGCAGCTCCTCCAGAGTTACCATGGACCTCTTGGCTCTTCTCTGATGAATGCTCTCCTTGCCCGGCCCGGTCAGTTTAGTTGGACGGCCATGTCTTGGTAGGTTTGCAGTTGCGCCCATACTCTTTCCATTTTCCGATGATGGATTGAACAGACCTCTGTGAGATCTTCAAAGCTTGGGAGATTTTATTATAACCTAACCCTGCTTTAACAGCTTGCCGACCAGCCGTCATCATTATACTGAGGCAGATCCCGTGAGCCGTCGTAGCTGTACATTGGCTCCTTTAAGCGGGATAGAAGGTGTGCATCACTGCGCTGCAGGGGTGCCGGTGTGCGTGGCCAGCTGTGCCGGCCATGCGCTATCACAGGCACGAGAGCCAGAACAGGGATGTGTGTGTGTGTGTGTGTGTGTGTGTGTAAACACACAAATCCCTGTTCTGTGAACTGAGGAGAGGCAGATCATGAGTTCCTACTACCTAGGAACAGCGATCTGTCATCTCCTATAGACAGTCCCCTCCCCTCTACAGTTAGAACACACCTAGGGAACACAGTTAACGCTTTGATCGCCCCCTAGTGTTAACCCCTTCCCTGCCAGAGACATTTACACCATAATCAGTGCTTTTTTTATAGCACCGATCACTGTATAAATGACAATGGTCCCAAAAATGTGTCAAAAGTGTCCAATATGTCCGCCACAATGTCGCGGTCCCGATAAAAATCGCTGATCACCGCCATTACTAGTAAAAAAAAAAAATAATAATAAAAATGCCATAAAACTATCCCCTATTTAGTAGATGCTATAACTTTTGAGCAAGCCAATCAATATACGCTTATTGCGATTTTTATTACCAAAAACGTAGAAGAATACATATCGGCCTAAACTGAGGAAAAAATTAGCTTTTTTAAAAACAAAAAAAAGGGGGGGGGCGTATTTATTATAGCAAAAAGTACAAAATATTGTGTTTTTTTCAAAATTGTCGTCCTTTTTTGTTTATAGAGCAAGAAATAAAAACCGCCGTGATGGACAAATACCACCAAAAGAAAGCTCTATTTGTGGGAAAAAAAAGGACATCAATTTTGTTTGGGTACAACGTCGCACGACCGCGCAATTGTCAGTTAAAGCAACATAGTGCTGTTTCGCAAATAAATGGCGTGGTCATTGAGCAGCCAAATCGTCCGGGGCTGAAGTGGTTAAACTTCTCGACAACTTTATCCCTGACCTGTCTGGTGTGTTCCTTGGCCTTCATGATGCTGTTTGTTCACTAAGGTTCTCTAACAAATCTCTGAGGGCTTCACAGAACAGCTGTATTTATACTGAGATTAAATGACACACAGGTGGACTCTATTTACTAATTAGGTGACTTCTGAAGGCAATTGGTTCCACTAGATTTTAGTTAGGGGGTATCGGAGTAAAGGGGGCTGAATACAAATGCCCCCCCCCCCACACACTTTTCATATATTTAGCTGTAAAAAAAAAATGTTGAAAACCATTTATCATTTTCCTTCCATTTCACAATTATTCGCCATTTGTGTTGGTCTATCACATAAAATCCCAAATAAAGTACATTTACGTTTTTTGTTATAACATGACAACATATTAAAGGGTATGAATACTTTTTCAAGGCACCGTATATGTTGTAACCCTATCATAACCAGAGGTCTTTGGTGCCAAGATGTTCAGGCTAAATAAACAAACAGGTGAGTTTTTATTTTGGAAATTAAAATGTTGCTCTTTTTTTAATATAGGCTGACAAATGGACAAAAAACAAAAAAAAAAAAAGTTAATTATTTTTTTTCCTTATATTTTGTAATTGTATCTGATTAGAGTACTAAATATATGGCACTGCGGATACTACTACAGCTTGAACAGAGCAGCGGTCACCTGCAAGCTAAAGGCTTTTTATTTGCTAATCAACATTTAATTTCAGAAGATGGTTATATTCTATTTAATTCTATTCTTTAATTTATTCTATTCCTTAATTTTTAATTCTATGTTATTATACTCTTTTATTTTCTATTCTATCCCATTATTTTCTGTAAAAAAATAAATAATATATATATATATATATATATATATATATATATATATATATATTCTTTTATTTTCTAATCTGTTTACTCTATTATAGGCTATGCTTTTATTTTCTGTTTTCTTTCTATATTTTAGCTTCTATTTTAGTCTGTTCGGAAACTCAAATCGAAAATTATTTGAATTTGATTCAAACCCGATTTGAATTTCATCTGTTATTTCAGATTGGTTTAAAATTTGTTATAATTCGGACACCAATTTTTTTTTAATGTGTATTTATTGTGGCATTTTTTTGTTTGTATTTATTGTAGTATTTTTATGTGTATTTATTGTGGCATTTTTTATGTGTATTTATTGTGGCATTTTTTATGTGTATTTATTGTAGCATTTTTTGTGTGTATTTATTGTGGCATTTTTTGTGTGTATGTATTGTGGCATTTTTTGTGTGTATTTATTGTGGCATTTTTTTTGTTTGTATTTATTATAGTATTTTTATGTGTATTTATTGTGGCATTTTTGTGTGTATTTATTGTGGCTTTTTTGTGTATTTATTGTGGCATTTTTTGTGTGTATTTATTAGGGAATTTTGTGTGTGTATTTATTGTGGCATTTTTTGTGTTTGTATTAATTGTGGTATTTTTATGTGTATTTATTGTGGCCTTTTTTGAGTGTGTGCATTTATTGTGGCATTTTTGTGTGTATTTATTGTGGCATTTTCTGTGTGTATTTATTTGGCATTTTTGTGTGTATTTATTGTGGCATTTTTTTATGTGTATTTATTGTGGCATTTTTGTGTGTATTTATTGTGGCACATTTTATGCATACTTATTGTGGCTTTTTTTGTGTGTACTTATTGTGGTATTTTTTATATGTATTTATAGTGGCATTTTTTTGTGTGTATTTATTGTGCATATTTTATGTGTATTTGTTGTGGCATTTTTGTGTGTATTTATTGTGGCATTTTTGTGTGTGTTGTGGCATTTTTTGTGCGTATTTATTGTGGCATTTTGTGTGTATTTATTGTGGCTTTTCTATGTGTATTTATTGTGTCATTTTTGTGTGTATTTATTGTGGTATTTTTTGGTTTGTATTTATTGTGGCATTTTTTGGTTTGTATTTATTAGGGCATTTTTTGTATGTGTGTGTGTATTTATTGTGCCATTTTTCGTGTGTATTTAATGTTGATATTTTTAATGTGTGTTTATTGTGGCATTTTTTTGGTTTGTATTTATTGTGGTATTTTTAAGTGTATTTATTGTGGCATTTTTGTATTTATTGTGCCATTTTTGTGTGTATTTATTGTGGATTTTTGTGTGTATTTATTAGGGCTTTTTTGTGTGTGTGTGTGTGTGTGTGTGTGTGTGTGTGGGTGTAGTTATTGTGGCATTGTTTTGTGTTTGTATTTATTATGGTATTTTTATGTGTATTTATTTTGCCATTTTTAATATTTTTTTTTGTGTGTGTGTATTTATTGTGGCATTTGTAAGGAATAACACACAGGTGAACGTGCGTGTATTGCGGAGGTGCACTGAGCATGTCTTTTCCTTTTGGCCAGACATGTACTATTAATAAGAGATCGCCCACGCTGGCATTAATATACAAGAGACCCATTTCTGCCCGTCTCTGTGCAGGACAAGGCGGGCAGAAGATTTCCTGCCATTTCCTCTCCATCGCTGTATATTAAAGGCCCTCGGGTGCCCTTCTCGCCTCTTTGAATGCGGCAGACATCTGAGGTGGCTCACGCCAGCCTGACCTCCTGACACGCAGTCCCGGCGCCCCTCCGGAGAGACCGCCAATCAAAGCTTCCTGCCCAACGTTCTCAGAAAGAACCGGCGCCAGGGGGACTCGGGATTCTATAAAAACCCCAGAATGATCTTTTGTGAAATATCCGGAATAATTCCGCTTTTAACTGTGAAAAAAAAAAAAAAAAACATGGCGTGAGCCCTCTCTACCGGGCGTCGGGAGCGCCGGGCTGGACGGGTAAATGTAGAGGCATTAATGCGAAATACGGCGCCTTGAAAAAGTATTCATACCCCTTGAAATCTTCCACATTTTGTCATGTTACAACCAAAAAACGTAAATGTATTTTATTGGGATTTTATGTGATGGACCAACACAAAGTGTCACATAATTGTGAAGTGGAAGGAAAATGATAAATGGTTTTTAAAATGTTTTACAAATAAATATGTGAAAAGTGTGGGGGGTACATTTGTATGGCGCCCCCCGGAGTCAATACTTTGTAGAACCGCCTTTCACTGCAATTACAGCTGCAAGTCTTCTACCACAATTCACAATTATGTGCCTCTTTGTGTTGGACTATCACATAAAACCCCAATAAAATACATTTACGTGTTTGGATGTAACATGACAAAATGTAGAACATTTCAAGGGGTATGAATACTTTTTCAAGGCGCTGTAGACGAATGATTAGCTCTTGGCTAAGCACCGGATCCATACAGCACCATGAGAGGCATTATATTTATTATTAATAATCGTCCTCCATTCTGCTTCATGGAGTGAGATCATTCCATCCCTTCCTTCTGGTAATGAAGCCGTACAAGGATCAGTGACTGAAGGATAATGGCAATTTAAACGCAATTAAATTCAGCAGTGTCAGTAGAGGAAAACTTGTGGCAGGCGAGGAAGAAAGATCAGGAGAAACAGTAGTTTGTGTCTCTGCCCCTCCCACCATAGAAAGATTTTCCTGAGATTTCCTACAGTAGTTTGTGTCTCTGCCCCTCCCACCATAGAAAGATTTTCCTGCAGTAGTTTGTGTCTCTGCCCCTCCCACAAAGGTGAGATTTCCTGCAGTAGTTTGTGTCTCTGCCCCTCCCACAATGATGGGATTTCCTGCAGTAGTTTGTGTCTCTGCCCCTCCCACAAAGGTGAGATTTCCTGCAGTAGTTTGTGTCTCTGCCCCTCCCACAATGATGAGATTTCCTGCAGTAGTTTGTGTCTCTGCCCCTCCCACAATGATGAGATTTCCTGCAGTAGTTTGTGTCTCTGCCCCTCCCACAAGGGTGAGATTTCCTGCAGTAGTTTGTGTCTCCGCCCCTCCCACAATGATGAGATTTCCTGCAGTAGTTTGTGTCTCTGCCCCTCCCACCATAGAAAGATTTTCCTGCAGTAGTTTGTGTCTCTGCCCCTCCCACAATGGTGAGATTTCCTGCAATAGTTTGTGTCTCTGCCCCTCCCACAATGATGAGATTTCCTGCGGTAGTTTGTGTCTCTGCCCCTCCCACAATGATGAGATTTCCTGCAGTAGTTTATGTCTCTGCCCCTCCCACAATGGTGAGATTTCCTGCAATAGTTTGTGTCTCTGCCCCTCCCACAATGATGAGATTTCCTGCAGTAGTTTGTGTCTCTGCCCCTCCCACAATGGGGAGATTTCCTGCAGTAGTTTGTGTCTCTGCCCCTCCCACAATGATGAGATTTCCTGCAGTAGTTTGTGTCTCTGCCCCTCCCACAATGGGGAGATTTCCTGCAGTAGTTTGTGTCTCTGCCCCTCCCACAATGGGGAGATTTCCTGCAGTAGTTTGTGTCTCTGCCCCTCTCACAATGGGGAGATTTCCTGCAGTAGTTTGTGTCTCTGCCCCCCCCACAATGGTGAGATTCCCTGCAGTATTTTGTGTCTCTGCCCCTCCCACAATGGTGAGATCTCCTGCAGTAGTTTGTGTCTCTGCCCCTCCCACAATGATGAGATTTCCTGCAGTAGTTTGTGTCTCTGCCCCTCCCACAATGATGAGATTTCCTGCAGTAGTTTGTGTCTCCGCCCCTCCCACAAAGGTGAGATTTCCTGCAGTAGTTTGTGTCTCTGCCCCTCCCACAATGATGGGATTTCCTGCAGTAGTTTGTGTCTCTGCCCCTCCCACAAAGGTGAGATTTCCTGCAGTAGTTTGTGTCTCTGCCCCTCCCACAATGATGGGATTTCCTGCAGTAGTTTGTGTCTCTGCCCCTCCCACAAAGGTGAGATTTCCTGCAGTAGTTTGTGTCTATGCCCCTCCCACAATGATGAGATTTCCTGCAGTAGTTTGTGTCTCTGCCCCTCCCACAATGATGAGATTTCCTGCAGTAGTTTGTGTCTCTGCCCCTCCCACAAGGGTGAGATTTCCTGCAGTAGTTTGTGTCTCCGCCCCTCCCACAATGATGAGATTTCCTGCAGTAGTTTGTGTCTCCGCCCCTCCCACAATGATGAGATTTCCTGCAGTAGTTTGTGTCTCCGCCCCTCCCACAATGATGAGATTTCCTGCAGTAGTTTGTGTCTCTGCCCCTCCCACAATGATGAGATTTCCTGCAGTAGTTTGTGTCTCTGCCCCTCCCACAATGATGAGATTTCCTGCAGTAGTTTGTGTCTCCGCCCCTCCCACAATGATGAGATTTCCTGCAGTAGTTTGTGTCTCCGCCCCTCCCACAATGATGAGATTTCCTGCAGTAGTTTGTGTCTCTGCCCCTCCCACAATGATGAGATTTCCTGCAGTAGTTTGTGTCTCTGCCCCTCCCACAATGATGAGATTTCCTGCAGTAGTTTGTGTCTCTGCCCCTCCCACAATGATGAGATTTCCTGCAGTAGTTTGTGTCTCTGCCCCTCCCACAATGATGAGATTTCCTGCAGTAGTTTGTGTCTCTGCCCCTCCCACAATGATGAGATTTCCTGCAGTAGTTTGTGTCTCTGCCCCTCCCACCATAGAAAGATTTTCCTGCAGTAGTTTGTGTCTCTGCCCCTCCCACAATGATGAGATTTCCTGCAGTAGTTTGTGTCTCCGCCCCTCCCACAATGATGAGATTTCCTGCAGTATTTTGTGTCTCTGCCCCTCCCACAACTATTGTTGATAGGTGAGCGTGGTATACCATTAGCTGCAGATCTTGGTGAAAATGGTTATTCTGGTTGAAAACTCAGCTAGCCGGCAACAATGCACCTCCAAAAACCCCAGTTCAGGGTGGAGCCGGTCTTTCCCGGCATGTCTCCCCCCATTTATCACCCGGCGTTGTCTTCATGGAGAAGATTGGCTCCGTTCATCAACATTTCTCATAAAACACATAACCATTATTCAAGTTTTGTTTTGTGTCTGCGGAGATACCAATATCCCGAGGCCGGAGCCTTCCTGATGTGCGCACAATCTGCCGACAATACGCCGCGTGCATCTCAAACGGGGAACGTGCTCAGTCAGCCAGGATATTGTTAGTGATACTCATATGGGAAGAATAAACCACAAGGCAGCGATCTGCCTCCGGGCCAAAACATGTCCACCGAGAAATCCCCACTATACATTCTACAAATGTAAAACGAAATAGCTCTGACATATACCGCAGTGCTGTAAAGAGGACACTGACCCAGTCACATCAGTCTCTGTACCACAGGAGCTTACACTTAGTATTTGACCCCCTGCTGATTTTGTACGTTTGCCCACTGACAAAAATAAACGATCGGTCTAGAATTTTAATGGTCGGTTTATTATACCCAGTGAGAGACAGAATAACACAAATATCCCGAAAAACGCAATTCAAAAAAATGATAAATTGATTTTCATTTTAATAAGTGAAATAAGTATTTGACCCCTTCGCAAAACATGACTTGGTAGTTGGAGAACCCTTGTTGGCAATCACAGAGGTCAGACGTTTCTTGTAGTTGCCCACCAGGTTTGCACACATCTCACGAGGGATTTTGTCCTCTTTGCAGATCCTCTCCAAGTCATGAAGGTTTCCAGGCTGACTTTTGGCAACTCGAACCTTCAGCTCCCTCCACATATTTTAAGGATTAAGGTCTGGAGACTGGCTAGGCCAATCCTGGACTTTAATGTGCTTCTTCTTGAGCCACTCCTTTGTTGCGTTGGTCGTGTGTTTTGGGCCATTGTCATGCTGGAATACCCATCCATGACCCATTGTCAATGCCCTGGCTGAGGGAAGGAGGTTCTCACCCAAGATTTGATGGTACATGGCCCCGTCCATCGTCCCTTTGATGCAGTGAAGTTGTTCTGTCCCCTTAGCAGAAAAACACCCCCAAAGCATAATGTTTCCACCTCCATGTATGACGGTGGGGGATGGTGTTCTTGGGGTAGTCAGCATTCTCCTTCATGGTGAGTTGAGTTGATGCCAAAGATCTCGATTTTGGTCTCATCTGACCACAACACTTTCCCCCAGTTCTCCTCTGAACCATTCAGATGTTCATTGGCAACCTTCAGACGGGCTGTACATGTGATTTCCTGAGCAGGGGGGACCTTGCGGGGGCTGCAGGATTTCAGTCCTTCGCGGTGTAGTGTGTCACCAATTGTTTTCTAGGTGACTATGGTCCCGGCTGCCTTGAGATCATTGACCAGATTCTCCCGTGTAGTTCTGGGCTGATCCCTCACCGTTCTCATCATCATTGGAACTCCACGAGGTGAGATCTTCCATGGAGCCCCAGACCGAGGGAGATTGACCGCTATTTTGTGTTTCTTCCATTGGTGAAAAATGACACCAACTGTTGTCACCTTCTTACCAAGCTGCTTGGCGATGGTCTTGTAGTCCATCCCAGCCTTGTGTAGGTCCACAATCTTCTCCCCGACATCCTTGGACAGCTCTTTGGTCTTGGCCATGGTGGAGAGATTGGAATCTGATTGATTGCTTCTGTGGACAGGTGTCTCTTATACAGGTAACAAACTGAGATTAGGAGCACTCCCTTTAAGAGAGTGCTCCTAATCTCAGCTCGTTACCTGTATAGAAGACACCTGGGAGCCAGGTTGATTGATAGGGGATCAAATACTTATTTCACTCATTAAAATGCAAATCAATTTATAACTTTTTTGAAATGCATTTTTCTGGATATTTTTGTTATTCTTTCTCTCACTGTTAAATCCCTTTCACACTGGGGCATTTTTCAGGCGCTTTAGCTTAAAAAAAAAAGCTCCTGAAAGAAGCCGCAACTGCAATCCCAATGGGAAAGCCAGAGTGCTTTCACACCGAGGCGCTGCGCTGGCAGGGCGTCAAAAAAAGTCCTGCAAGCAGCTTCTTTGCAGCGGTGAATACACGGCTCCTAAAGCGCCCCTTCCCATTGAAATCAATGGGAAGTCCCTGCAAAATGCCCGAAAAGCACCTGAAAAGTGCTTTTGGCAGCAGCGCTTTGTGGGCGCTTTTAACCCTTTATTTGGCCACTAGCAGGGGTTAAAAGCGCCCCAATAGCGCTCAAAAAACGCTGGTACGCGTTTTTCAGGCGCTGACATTGTGAAAGGGCTCTTAAAGCACTCTGGCTTTCACACTGGGAATGCAGATGAGGCTTCTTTCAAGCGCTTTTTTTAATGCTAAAGCGCCTGAAAAATGCCCCAGTGTGAAAGGGGTCTTAAAATAAACCGACCAATAAAATTATAGACTGATCATTTCTTTGTCAGTGGGCAAATGTAGAAAATCAGCAGGGGATCAAATACTTTTCTTCCCCTCACTGTATACCGCAGCGCTGTACAGAGATCACTGAGCCAGTAACACCAGTCTCTGTACCAGAGGAGCTTACACTCAGAATATAGCATAGAAACAGTGGCATAGTATTTCAAGGGTAGCTCAGCCCTTTCTACAGTATCATGCAACTTGTTCATTTTGTTTTGTTTCTTTAGACAGACTTCTGTCCTGCCTTAGCATAGGAGGAGGGGCAGAGAGGGGAGGAGTCAGTGCTCTGGAGAACCAGTGAGAGGAGGAGTCACTGCCTTGGACAGCCAGTGAGCGGAGGAGTCACTGCCTTGGACAGCCAGTGAGGGGAGGAGTCACTGCCCTAGAGAGCCAGTGATGAGAGGAGTCCCTGCCCTGGAGAGCAAGCAAGGGGAGGAGTCACTGCCCTGGACAGCCATTGAGGGGAGGAGTCACTGCCCTAGAGAGCCAGTGAGGAGAGGAGTCACTGCCCTGGACAGCCATTGAGGGGAGGAGTCTCTGCCCTAGAGAGCCAGTGAGGAGAGGAGTCCCTGCCCTGGAGAGCAAGCAAGGGGAGGAGTCACTGCCCTGGACAGCCATTGAGGGGAGGAGTCACTGCCCTAAAGAGCCAGTGAGGAGAGGAGTCCCTGCCCTGGAGAGCAAGTGAGGGGAGGAGTCACTGCCCTGGACAGCCATTTAGGGGAGGAGTCACTGCCCTGGAGAGCAAGCGAGGGGTGGAGTCACTGCCCTGGACAGCCATTGAGGGGAGGAGTCACTGCCCTGGAGAGGCAGAGAGAGGTAGAGTCACTGTCCTGGAGAGCCAGTAAGGGGAGGAGTCACGGTCCTGAGGAGCCAGGGATGGGAGGAGACACTGCCTTGGACAGGCAGAGAAGGGAGGAGTCACTGCCCTAGAGAGCCAGTGAGGAGAGGAGTCACTGCCCTGGAGAGCAAGTGAGGGGAGGCGTCACTGCCTTAGAGAGCCATTGAGGGGAGGCGTCACTGCCTTAGAGAGCCATTGAGGGGAGGCGTCACTGCCCTGGAGAGGCAGAGAGGGGTGGAGTCACTGTCCTGGAGAGCCAGTAAGGGGTGGAGTCACTGCCCCAGATAGGCAGAGGGGAAGGGGCACGGCTTTGACTGATTCATTTGTAAGTGTAAACAACAGCTTGTGCTTTTGAGCTCTGTAAACAATGGACATTTTCTCAGCAGAGCAGCTATGAATATACATGAGTACATGAGAAAGAAGCACAGAGCTTTACTTGCCGTTAGATGAAAAATATTTCATATTTACCGTACATATAAATAAACAAAATATTATAAATTGTATTTTTTAGTCTTGAGCATAATAAATAAATATATACAATGTATACAGGCGCACATCCACAATTCATCTTTAGCACACACTTTCCATTGCCAATTTTCAAGTTCAAATTTTATTTGATCGGATCAGGGATACACATTTCTCTTTTAATTCTTTATGACAAAGTATCTGCGACATGAAATTTTTTTTCTGTATTTTACCCCGTGACCCAGTGTGGTGAGCATAGCGTCATCCATGAAGACGTAGTGGGGTGGAGCTGGTGATGTCACCAGGGTGGGGCTTGTGGAGGGCGGGATCCTTTCTTAGATGGGGGTAGAACAGAAGCTGTAGAACAAGTTTAACCCCTTACTGTCAGCTTTTGCTGCCCCTTTATTGCGTTCTTAATGTCCCCGCCCATGCTCCTGGCCCCTCCCTCCAGTGGAGTGCCCCCCACAGGAAGCAGCTTGCTATGGGGGCACCCGAGCCAAAGCTGCAGCTCTGTGCGTCCATTCAAAAAAGAAGCTGCGACCTGGCTCCACCCCCCCTCTCTCCTCTTTGGCTCACTGAATTTGATTGACAGCAGCGGGAGCCAATTGCACTTTGCTGCTGTCTCAGCCAATAAGGAGGGAGAGTCCCGATCAGACACACCTACAACATTGCTGGATAGAGATGGGGCTCAGGTAAGTATTAGGGGAGGCTGCTGCATACGGGAGGCTTTTTATCTTAATGCATAGAATGCACCTTCTGCCTTTACAACCACTTCAATGCCAGAGGCTGGTAGGCGGGCTCCCGATCATGTAATCATAGTGATTGGCTGTAACAGCGATCATGTGATCAGGAGCCCGGCCAATCAGATCCCAGTCATGGCAGAAAAGGCACCTCATCACACCGAGGTGGTTTTCAGGCGTTTCAGCACTAGAAATGGTGCTTGAAAACCGCCTTACTTTCATGCCAGTGTGTCCTTTCACACTGGGGGGCGGGGCACTTGCGGGACGTTAGGAAAATTCTTGCAAGCAGCATCTTTGGGTGGCGGTTTAAGGGGCGCCGTATTTAGCGCTCCCAAAACTCCCTGCCCATTGAAATGAATGGGTAACGCTTTCCAAAGTGACTGAAAAGCGATTCGGAAGCGCCGCAACACAGTGCTTTTAACCCCTTCTTTCGAGGTAAAAAGCGCCCGCTAGCGGCCGAAAAAAACAAGTGGCACTTTAGCGCTGACGCGGCCGCGCCCCAGTGTGAAAGGAGTCTAAGTGCTGTTGGTGACAGTGCAGTCAGAACAGGGACCTTAATTGCGGGATCGGCGGGGATTATTATAGTGAAAGCTGTAGATTTATAAATATTGAACATTAATATGAAATGACATTTCCACGTTACACACAATATACCATGTTAGTGATTGGCTGATGACAATTACCGGGAGTAAAAATAAAAAATCGAGAATTATCTAGAAAGCAGAAACGTTCAAAATTCAGAGGATGTGAATAAAGACTCTGCCCTCTATTCCTTCATACCTCTCAGATCCCAGAAATAAAGAGCGCCGGATTACCGAAGCGGAAAATACAACACAGCGCTGACACCAATCTCCCCCCGGACACCGCGCTCATCACCGCCTGACAAGTCTGTTCTCTTCTCAGCATGACAGAGAGATAATATACTGTATATGTGTGATAGAAAGGGAGAGAGAGAGAAAATATATATGATAGCTAGATAGATGAGAGTGAGATTTCCTGCAGTAGTTTGTGTCTCTGCCCCTCCCACAATGGTGAGATTTCCCGCAGTAGTTTGTGTCTCTGTCCCTCCCACAATGGTGAGATTCCCTGCAGTAGTTTGTGTCTCTGTCCCTCCCACAATGGTGAGATTTCCCGCAGTAGTTTGTGTCTCTGTCCCTCCCACAATGGTGAGATTTCCTGCAGTAGTTTGTGTCTCTGCCCCTCCCACAATGATGAGATTTCCTGCAGTAGTTTGTGTCTCTGTCCCTCCCACAATGGTGAGATTTTCCCCAGTTGTTTGTGTCTCTGCCCCTCCCACAATGGTGAGATTCCCTGCAGTAGTTTGTGTCTCTGCCCCTCCCACAATGGTGAGATTCCCTGCAGTAGTTTGTGTCTCTGCCCCTCCCACAATGGTGAGATTCCCTGCAGTAGTTTGTGTCTCTGCCCCTCCCACAATGGTGAGATTCCCTGCAGTAGTTTGTGTCTCTGCCCCTCCCACAATGGTGAGATTCCCTGCAGTAGTTTGTGTCTCTGCCCCTCCCACAATGGGGAGATTCCCTGCAGTAGTTTGTGTCTCCGCCCCTCCCACAATCCCACCAGTGATACAGTTCAGACATGTAATATAGTTACCCAATAGTGTATGTTCAACAAGGAAAAGACTTCCTACATGGAGATCCTTTAAAAACTTTTTTTCCCCTCTCCCCAGGTGGTCCCAGAGCACCACACAGTCCCAGAAACCGAGCCGGGGCCAGTAATCCAGCGATATGGCTTCCATTGTGCGTAAATAATTATGATATTGATACCTACAATATATTTTCCATAGCAGACCGTCCCTCTGAAGAAGACTCTTGGTATATGAGTTGAAACGCGTCAGCCAAAAAAATCTTTCATATTTTCGACATTTCATTACTAATGTTGCTATGAAATTCCTGCCTGCGAGTGTATATTCGGTTTCGTTTTAATTTTCCTACTGGAGCTCATTTTTTTAACCATCATGTTAGGCCTTTTGGTACTACTAATAAACAAATCTTTTTTTCAAATATTACTGACTTGATTTTTTTACTTTGCTGCCTAAAAACCCCACTTTGGGGGAATCTTTCCCTCTTGTTTATTTCAAATAGGAAAGCCCAGAACTAGCTGCTCATCTCCTAAATGTGACCTTCGTATGGGGCCGGAAGTGGAAGGTGGTTTTCTCTCTGGTCTTTGTACATCCCCCCCCCCCCGGGTCCTCTCCCTCCCTCTGCTCCAGTAAAGCTGGCCAAAGATGGAGAGAAATTCAAATAAAAATTCTTAAGAAAAAATCATTTGAAAAATCCTCAGAACATTCGTTTGTCGTGCGAAAGATTTCTCTTGCTTTTAACATTTGATTTTGGAATGAATGGGCTTTACCGAACAAAAAAAAACAACACATTCACTGGAAATTAGTTTGTTCGTGGAAAACTGTCCATCTCCTTCAAACTTTCTCCTCAATAATCGATTTGACCCCACTAAGGATTCGGAAAATGAACCCCCCCCAAGAAGTTTTCGTTTTAAATCCTACCCATCAATGAGCAGCTTTTGGATAGGCAATGCTTGATGTGACATTATAGGTGACGCGTTTCGTGGAATATGGCACCCCCAGCTGTGCCGGGAGATGTATCTTCATTTACAGGAACGTTGGAGGCCCGCTCATGTAATAATTCCACCATTAACTGATCATTGGAACCTGTGAGCTACACACCCAATATCACCCCTAGTCTCCCCCCCCCCCCGATCTGTCTCATCTTCTACCCAATTTGCGAGTTTTGTTCGGTGTTGTCTGCGTTAATGTAAATGTCTAGAGGCAAGTATATAGAGATCCGGCACCGATCGCTTTCCAAGGAACGCACGGCACGGCTGTGATCTTCAGAAGATGATGTATATCGCGGAGGATGGCGGGGGGGTCAGTATATTGATGTATAGACACTGACGCTTTCCCCCTTCCTAGAATATATACATGGCTAGTTGAGATGAAGGAACTCGCTGTGGTTTCTGTACCTCGGAGACACCTTGTATCACAGAGACGTCCGGAACACAGCGAGTGCGCAGAGAGAAGATATTTTTTATTTTCATGTATCCAGTATTATTTTAATGTAGCCATACTACAGGGACCAGAGGGATACATTGGTGGTCACTGGGGGGGGGGGGCTAAATGAGTACACCGGTGATCACTGGGGGCTGAAGGGATAAAGCAGTGATCACTGGGGGCTAAAATGGCGCACCAGTGATCACTGGGGGCTGAAGGGGCGCACGGGTGATCACTGGGGGCTGAAGGAGTACACCGGTGATCACTGGGGGCTGAAGGAGTACACCGGTGATCCCTGGGGGCTGAAGGGGCGCACTGGTGATTACTAGGGGCTGAAGGGGCACACTGGTGATCACTGGGGGCTGAAGGAGTACACCGGTGATCACTAGGGGCTGAAGGAGTACACTGGTGATCACTGGGGGCTGAAGGGGCGCACCGGTGAACACTGGGGCCTGAGGGGGTGCACCGGTGATCACAGGAGGCTGAAGGAGTGCACCGGTGATCACTTGGGGCTGAAGGAGCACACTGGGGGCTAAAAGAGTACATCGGTGATCACTAGGGGCTGAAGGGGCGCACTGGTGATTACTAGGGGCTGAAGGGGCACACTGGTGATCACTGGGGGCTGAAGGAGTACACCGGTGATCACTAGGGGCTGAAGGAGTACACTGGTGATCACTGGGGGCTGAAGGGGCGCACCGGTGAACACTGGGGCCTGAGGGGGTGCACCGGTGATCACAGGAGGCTGAAGGAGTGCACCGGTGATCACTTGGGGCTGAAGGAGCACACTGGGGGCTAAAAGAGTACATCGGTGATCACTAGGGGCTGAAGGAGTGCACTGGTGATCACTGGGGGCTAAAGGGGTGCACCGGTGATCACTGGGGGCTGAAGGGGTGCACAGATGATCACTGGGGGCTGAAGGAGTACACCGGTGATCACTGGGGGCTGCAGGAGTACACCGGTGATCACTGGGGGCTGAAGGGGCGCACCGATGAACACTGGGGGCTGAAGGGGAGCACCGGTGATCACTGGGGGCTGAAGGAGTACACCGGTGATCACTGGGGGCTGAAGGAGTACACCGGTGATCACTAGGGGCTGAAGGAGTACACCA
Source organism: Lithobates pipiens (assembly GCF_037356315.1). Classification (NCBI taxonomy): domain Eukaryota; kingdom Metazoa; phylum Chordata; class Amphibia; order Anura; family Ranidae; genus Lithobates; species Lithobates pipiens. The sequence continues at coordinate 584,300,408 of NW_027507764.1, read as the reverse complement.
ATGATCACTGGGGGCTGAAGGGGCGCACCAATGAACACTGGGGGCTGAAGGGGTGCACTGGTGATCACTGGGGGCTGAAAGAGTGCACCGGTGATCACTTGGGGCTGAAGGAGCACACGGGTGATCACTGGGGGCTAAAAGAGTACACTGGTGATCACTGGGGGCTGAAGGAGCATACGGGTGATCACTGGGGGCTGAAGGAGCACACCGGTGAACACTTGGGGCTGAAGGAGCACACGGGTGATCACTGGGGGCTAAAGGAGCGCACCAGTGATCATTGGGGGCTGAAGGGGCTCACCAGTGATCACTGGGGGCTGAAGCAGTACACCGGTGATCACCGGGGGCTGAAGGGGTGCACCGGTGATCACGGGGGGCTAAAGGAGTGCACCGGTGATCACGGGGGGCTGAAGGAGTGCACCGGTGATCACTGGGGGATCAAGGGGTACACCGGTGATCCCTGGGGGATCAAGGGGTACACCAGTGGTAGGTGGGAGCTGATTATGTACACTGGGTGTCAGTGGGGTCTGATGGGGTACATTAGTGGTCAGTGGGGGCTGGAGGAGTACTATGGTGCCTGATAGGGGCTGAGGAGGTACATTAGTGGTCAGTAGGGGCTGATGGGTTACAGTGGTGGTTGTTGGGGGCTGGAAGGGTACTATGGTGGTTGGTGGGGTCTGATGAGGTACACTGATGGTCAGTAGGGGCTGATGAGGTACATTAGTGGTTGGTGGGGTACATCGGTGGCAAGTGGGGGATGGAGGTGTACACTGGTGGTTGGTGGGGACTGATGGGATACACTGGTGGTCACTAGGGGCTTATAGGGTACTATGGTGGTTGGTGGGGATTGATGGAGTACACAGGTGGCCAGTGGAGGCTAATGGGGTACATTAGTGGTCAGTGTGGGCTAGAGGGGTACTATGGTGGTCAGTGGGGGCTGATGGAGTACACTGGTTTCAGCAGGGGCTGAAAGGATACAATGTTGGCCAGTGGGGGCTAAAGGGGTATATTGGGGGTCTTTGGTGATCAGTGGAGACTTGAAGGGTATTATGGTGGACAGGGAAGCCTGATGGGGTAGACTGGTGGTCAGTGGGGGCTCAAAGGGTACAATGGGAGCTGGTGGGGGCCAATGGGGTACACTGGTGGTCAGTGGGGGCTGAAGAGTTTAGTTGGTGGTAAGTGGGGGCTCAAGGGATACATTGGACACTTACAGCACCTTGCAGCAGTATATTTTCCGAGTCATTGCTCTCTGCCTCCTACTTTTTACCAGGCCTATTCAGCATCTGTCAACAGGAGATCCCTCTGCCTGCAGTTTCTGAACAGAGTAGGAGCTGAGCGCCAGAAAAAAGTATGCAGAGTCCCAACCTGTAGGACGCCGGGTCTGTGTTCTAATTCTGGGACAGTCCCTCGGAAATCGGGACAGTTGGAGGGCAAGTCTAAAGGGATGCTGGGGGATGTGTTCTTTCATAAAATGTTTGAGAAAAAAATGATTGATGGTCAATAGGGCCAACAGCTGTGAGGTGGGGGAAGGGGGGGGGGGGGCACGCAACAATAGGTTGGATCAAGAGGGGAGGGGATTGATCATGATTGAAGTTGTTCAGACAGGAAATGAAGGGCTTCAAAGCCATCTGTGAAGATGGAAGTCTGAAAGGAATGGGGAGTAATGAGTTTCAACAAAAGGAGGGGACTTGCTACAAAAAGTAAGGCCGGAATTCGGCTTTAGGAGACCGACAACCCCCCTCCCCCCACAACTGTGCGTTGGGGGTCAGATCTGGTCTTACATTACATAAGCGATGATGGAAATGCGGGATAATTGGAGGATAAAGTCTTGTCATGTTAAATCCATCTCAGTAATGAATATAGAGCAATCCTCGGCTCAGACACATTAATGTGGGATTAGAAGACAATCGGGTTATTCCTGCAGGATATCATCTCTAATGATACAGAATTCAGGAACCAGTCAGGTCATTTAAACTCGGCATGAAAACATCATCCAAGCAGCGGTCACCTTCAGTGAAAACGGCACGCCAAAGCAATCAATAAGGCCAAAGACTCCATGCAGCTTTCTTGCAAAAGTTGGCTCTGCCCCTGAACCACCTCTGTACTGGCCCTTTAAATGAGATAGATGGCCTTACTGACCAATAGGAAACCTTGTGGAGGTGGGAAGAGCGTGTTAGCGCGAGCAAATGGAAGGTGACTAATCCACAAATCTGTACATCTCATAATTGAAATACGGTACAGCAAGTATGTAAGAGGTGTGAAAGTTGCCTCCAAGATTTCAGCATTGTATACAGAGCCTTGAAAAAGTATTCATACCCCCTTGAAATTTTCCACATTTTGTCATGTTACAACCGAAAAACAGAAATGTATTTTTATTGGGATTTTATGTGATAGACCAACACAAAGTGGCTTATAATTGTGAAGTGGAAGGAAAATGATAAATAGTTTAACATTTTTTACAAAAAAATAAGTGAAAAATGTGGGGGGCATTTGTATTCAGCCCCCTTTACTCTGATACCCCTAACTAAAATCTAGTGGAACCAATTACATTCAGAAGTCACCTAATTAGTAAATAGAGTCCACCTGTGTGTCATTTAGTCTCAGTATAAATACAGCTGTTCTGTGAAGTCCTCTGAGGTTTGTTAGAGAGCTTTGGTGAACAAACGGCACCATGAAGGCCAAGGAACACGCCAGACAGGTCAGGGATAAAGTTGTGGAGAAGTATAAATCAGGGTTAGGTTATAAAATATCTCCCAAGCTTTGAACATCTCACGGAGCTCTGTTCAATCCATCATCGGAAAATGGAAAGAGTATGGGCACAACTGCAAACCTACCAAGACATGGCCATCCACCTAAACTGACCGGGCCGGGCAAGGAGAGCATTCATCAGAGAAGCAGCCAAGAGGTCCATGGTAACTCTGGAGGAGCTGCAGAGATCCACAGCTCAGGGGGGAGAATCTGTCCACAGGACAACTATTAGTCGTCTCTCCACAAATCTGCCCTTTATGGAAGAGTGACAAGAAGAAAGACATTGATAGAAAGTCATAAAAAGTCCTATTTGTAGTTTGTGAGAAGCCATGTGGGGGAGGGGGCAGCAAACATGTGGAAGAAGGTGATCTGGTCAGAGGAGACCAAAATTCTACTTTTTGGCCTAAAACCAAAATGCTATGTGTGGCGGGAAAACTAACACTGCCCATCCCCCTGAACACACCATCCCCACCGTGAAACATGGTGGTGGCAGCATCATGTGGTGGGGATGCTTTTCTTCAGCAGGGACAGGGAAGCTGGTCAGAGTTGACGGGAAGATGGATGGAGACAAATACAGGACAATCTTAGAAGTTAGAGTCTGCAAAAGACATGAGACCGGGGCGGACGTTCACCTTCCAGCAGGACAACGACCCGAAACATCCAGCCAGAGCTACAATGGAATGGTTTACATCAAAGCATATTCAAGTGTTAGAATGGCCCAGTCACAGTCCAGACCTAAATCCCATTGAGAATCTGGGGCAAGACTTGAAAATTGCTGATCACAGACGCTCTCCATCCAATCTGACCGAGCTTGAGACATTTTACAAAGAAGAATGGGCAGAAATGTCCTCTCTAGATGTGCAAAGCTGGTAGAGACACCCCCAAAAAGACTTGCAGCTGTAATTGCAGAGAAAGGGGGTTCTACAAAGTATTGACTCCGGGGGGCGCCATACAAATGCCCCCCCCCCCACAATTTTCACATATGTATTTGTAAAATACATTGAAAACCATTTATCATTTTCCTTCCACTTCACAATTATGTGTCACTTTGTGTTGGCCTATCACAAAAATCCCAATAAAATAAATTTACGTTTTTCGGTTGTATGACAACATGCGGAAAATTTCAAGGCTTATGAATACTTGTTCAAGGCACTGTAGATGGCCTTACTGACCAATAGGAAACATTGTGGAGGTGGGAAATGTAAATTCAGCCGTCTTTAGTACAGATCTGTACATCTCACAATGGAAATATGGTACAGCAAGTATGGAAAAAAAAAGTGAAAAAGTTGCATCCAAGATTTCTGCATTGTATAGAATACAACATTATTATGTCATACTCCTATCTATATATATATATATATATATATATATATATATACCGTATATATATATACCGTATATATATATATATATATATGTTGCGGCTTGAGTGGTTTATCGGGGTGGGTTATGGCTGAAGCTATCCACCATAACTGCGGTATGTTTTTTTTTTTTTTCAGCTGTCAACTCTTTTTCATAAAAGCGGTCCAAGGGTATTCATAAGCAGAGGGAGAGCGCGCCACCACCCCCACCCATGGGAAGCGACCCGACAGTTTGCACGGCTGGCCATAGAGATGAACAGAGACTGGATCGTCTCTGCTTGCCTCTATGGTCTTGTTGACCTCACATCTCTCCATAAAGTAGACCTGCCATCCCTTATTTTGTCATACAAGGGATGTTTACATTCCTTATAATAAGAATAAAAGTGATAAGAAAAATAAAAAATTAAAGCGTCCCACCTAACCACTCCCCCTTTTAGCTGCAGAGGTAGCGCCCGTGGGTGCACACGTGCCGTGGCCACAATTATTTGCCCCTTATGTAATGCACATGGTTTCAGGGTGCTAGTGTGGGGTCCATGAGATCACAAAGCTTCTTCTCTGCCTGTCAAACACCTCAGAAAATCGATCCAAGTGTAGATCGCTTTTTAGAGGAGCAGCAGTCCCTGCCACACATGTGAACAAGCCGGTAAAGCCTTTACAGGTTATACATGTATGGTGAATGATGGGCATACAATTATTGCCTTCACCCTGGCGTGCAGGCGATACCTTACCAATCGGTGTTCACCCACGCCTGTGCACCTGACATTTGCGCTTGTATAAGCAGCTACATGGGGTGGGGGCTTTATCGAACGTAAATTTTCATCAACTTTTTTTTATTCTTTTTTTATTGGACCCCTAATGTCACCTCTGCACTTTTCGCCGAAGATTGATAGCTGTGAACCTGGAAGTGCTCAGAGCTGAACGTTCCGTGTTCATCTTACCCAGGGGGAGACCAGTGAACGAACGTTCCTCCACCTCCCTCCATGGAGGTCCTGGGGACCCAGGAGGGACAGGTGAGCCCGCCGGCGCATGTGACATGGCATAAAAATCCGGTATAGGTGAACAAACTCCTAGATACGATATATAGCGGCAGGAATTTCTTTACATGTCATGATAGATACGGAAGTGGCAGCAACAGGGCTAAAAAAAAAAGCATAAAAATTGTGTATTTTCTGTATGACTGAAATTGACATATGATGGCGGAGGAAGGGAAGGGGGGTGATAACAATATGTCTTCTGCCAGAACTTTGCGGCCGCCATGATAGCTCATTATTCAGGGTATTTGCGGAGAAGAGTGCAGATAGTATCCACATCCCCACTAGAGAGGCTTTGCAGTACAGCAGCAGCTTAATAAATGGCTCTCCATCCCCGCCTGTGGGCACCGTGCCCGCGCCTCATTCTTACGGTTTGATAATCCCAATTTCCAGACTCACCGAGCTTGATTAATGACGCCATAACTGAGCAAACGTTCTCCGTATAGCACCGCCGAGTACGGGGAGGGGGATGGGAGGAGAGCTGCGGACAGCCAGGGAACCCAGAGAGGGATTTCTGAGAAATGGATACATGGTTATACCGATTACTTCCCTAGTAAGCAGATACTTTCCAACCACATTTACAAAACACATTCGCTTTGCGGACTCGACCAATCGAAACCTAATCACTGCCATGTGCCAACTTCTTCAGATCTTTTCAGTTCTCTGATGGGCACACCAGAGATTTTTTTGAAGATGATGATGATGAAAAAAGGGCATAAGTCTCTGGGTTATAATTCCTAAAGAGAGAATTGCCACCTAGCCTCCACCACAACCCAAGGGTGAAGAAGGGGGATAAAAATGGAGGCTGTGCAGCACCCCCCTATCACCCTCTATTGCTCTCCCAGCTCCATCCCTCCACCCCTCTGGCTCCCAGGATATGTGTCTGGGTGACCATGGATAAGGAGAGAAATGGCCCCCTCTCCCCCAACCTCCAGCATAACCTGAGGGTGATAAGAAGGGGATAAAAATGGTGGCTGTGCAGCACTCCCCTGTCGCTCTCTATTTCTCCCCCAGCTCCATCCCCGATTGGCTTCTCCCTCCACCTCTCTGGCTCCCAATCTCCTGAGATATGTTTCTGGGTGACAATGGATAAGGAGAAAGGTACCACCCAGCCTCCACCACAACCAGAGGGTGATAAAGAAAGGGGGATAAAAATGGTGGCAGTGTAGCACTCCCATGTCTCTCTCTATTGCTCTCCCAGCTCGCTCCCTCTGCTCCTTGTTTTACCACTTTTCTGCGATGTGTCTCTTTGTGACAATGGAATTACCACCCAGCACCCACCACAACCAGAGGGTGATGAAGGGAGATAAAAAATGGTGGCTGTGCAGCACTCCCCTGTCGCTCTCTATTGCTCTCCCAGCTCCAACCCCAAATGGCTGCTCCTTCCGCGTCTCTGGTTCCCACTTTTCTTTAATGTGTCTCTTTGTGACAATGGATAAGGAGGGAATTGCCACTCAGCCTCCACCACAACCCACGGGTGATAAGAAGGAGATAAAAATGGTGGCTGTGCAGCACTCCCCTGTCGCTCTATATTGCTCTTCCACCCCTATCCCTCCACCCCTCTGGCTCTCAGGATATGTTTCTGGGTGACAATGGATAAGGAGGGAATTGCCCCCCGCCCCCCAGCCCCACCACAACCCGAGGGTGATAAGAGATGGATAAAAATGGTGGCTGTGCAGCACTCCCCTGTCGCTCTCAAATTCTCTTCCTGCTCCATCCCCGATTGGCTGCTCCCCTCCACCCCTCTGGCTCCCAGGCTATGTTTCTGGGTGACAGTGGCTAAGGAGGGACTAGTCACCCAGCCTCCACCACAACCAGAGGGTGATGAAGGGGGATAAAAATGGTGGCAGTGCAACACTCCCATGTCACTATCTATTACTCTCACAGCTCCAACCCTGATTGGCTGCTCCCTCCATCCCTCTCGTTTTCACTCTTCCAGGATGTGCTCTGGGTGGCATTGCCTAAATCGACAATTGCCACCCAGCCTCCACCACAACCGTTGATGAAGAAGGAGGATAAAAATGGTGGCAGTGCAGCACTCTCTCTATTGCTCTCCCAGCCCCATCCCTGATTGGCTGCTCCCTCAGCCCCTCTGGTTCTCACTTTTTATGACAATGTCTGAGGAGGTAAATGCCACACAGCCTCCACCACACCCCAGGATCCGCCATAACCTGCACCGCCTACTATATGTGAAATATGCGACAGGCTGTCAATAAGCCAATAAACCAGTACAGGCCCGTGATGGAGCCAATAAACCAGGACAAGCCGGAGATGAGCCAATAAACCAGGACAAGCCGGAGATGAGCAAATAAACCAGGACAAGCCGGAGATGAGCCAATAAACCAGGACAAGCCGGAGATGGGTAAATAAACCAGGACAGGCCAGAGATGAGCCAACAAACCAGGCCAGGATGGACATGAGCCAATAAACCAGGACAAGCTGGAGATGAGGCAATAAACCAGGACAGGTCAGAGAATAGCCAATAAACTAGAACCGAATGGAGATGAGCCAATAAACCAGGACAAGCTGGAGATGAGGCAATAAACCAGAATAGGAGAAAGATGAGCCAATAAACCAGGACAGGGTGGAGATGATACAATAAACCAGGACAGGGTGGAGCTAATGCAATAAACCAGGACAAGCTGGAGATGAGCCAATAAACCAGGACAAGCCGGAGATGAGCCAATAAACCAGGAAAGCCGGAGATGAGCCAATAAACCAGGACAAGCCGGAGATGAGACAATAAACCAGGACAAGCCGGAGATGAGACAATAAACCAGGACAAGCCAGAGATGAGCCAATAAACCAGGACAAGCCGGAGATGAGCCAATAAACCAGGACAGGTCAGAGAATAGCCAATAAACTAGAACCGAATGGAGATGAGCCAATAAAGCAGGACAAGCTGGAGATGAGGCAATAAACCAGAATAGGAGGAAGATGAGCCAATAAACCAGGACAAGCTGGAGATGAGGCAATAAACCAGAATAGGAGGAAGATGAGCCAATAAACCAGGACAAGCCGGAGATGAGCCAACAAACCAGGACAGGATGGACATGAGCCAATAAACCAGGACAAGCTGGAGATGAGGCAATAAACCAGGACAGGTCAGAGAATAGCCAATAAACTAGAACCGAATAGAGATGAGCCAATAAACCAGGACAAGCTGGAGATGAGGCAATAAACCAGAATAGGAGGAAGATGAGACAATAAACCAGGACAGGGTGGAGATGACCCAATAAACCAGGACAAGCCGGAGATGAGCCAATAAACCAGGACAAGCCGGAGATGAGCCAATAAACCAGGACAAGCCGGAGATGAGCCAATAAACCAGGACAAGCTGGAGATAAGCCAATAAACCAGGACAAGCCAGGGATGAGCCAATAAACCAGGAAAGCCGGAGATGAGCCAATAAACCAGGAAAGCCGGAGATGAGCCAATAAACCAGGAAAGCCGGAGATGAGCCAATAAACTAGGACAAGCCGGAGATGAGCCAATAAACCAGGAAAGCCGGAGATGAGCCAATAAACCAGGAAAGCCGGAGATGAGCCAATAAACCAGGACAAGCTGGAGATGAGCCAATAAACCAGGACAAGCCGGAGATGAGCAAACCATGTGAAAAGCCGGCAAGTTCCCAAGACTGCTGATGGGTATATCCAGGCTCTCATAACCTCTATAGGGTTTAGAGCACAGCCTATGGCCCATCTCCCAGCAAACATCGACTGCTATCAACAGAATAATCACTGATTTTATTATTGATCCCTCATTGACTCTATAAAGACTTACTGCACTCTGCCATCCATAGCTGGCCACACACGTTACAGTTTGATTGTCCAATTTCCTTTTGATGTAGCACAAGGGGGATCTGATTGTACACAGATTGAATGAATTGTTTAAGCAGGTTCCTTCAATACCGAGCTGCTGGTAAAGCCGGTGGAGATTGTAGGGAGGTTGGATAATCAGATTGTAAGGTGAGTGTGCGCTGTTTAGGTCTTGCGTTCGCTGCACTGCAATTGAGGGTAGAGGGGTTGTAAAGGTTCGTTTTTTATTTTCTATATAGGTTCCTCTAAGCTAGTGCATTGTTGGTTCACTTACCTTTTCCTTCGATTTCCCTTCTAAATGTTTTTTTTCTTTGTCTGAATTTCTCACTTCCTGTTTCTCCTCAGTAAACTTCTCACCATCATCCGAGGGGTGGTTAGTCAGCCAGAACAGCTTACTGAGGAGGAACAGGGAGTGAGAAATTCAGACAAAGAAAACAAAGAAAAAAAACATTTATAGGGGAAATCGAAGGAAAAGGTAAGTGAACCAACAATGCACTAGCTTATAGGAACCTATTTAGAAAATAAAAAACAAACCTTTACAACCCCACCTGAATGCAAACTGCCAAATACAAAGATGTTGTACATATGAAAGATTTTATATTTCTGTCCATCCAGTCCTGAAATGTTCACAGTTCTATCCCACAGCACAGGCCTTCTAGTAGAGGTAGGTGACCTTATATAATTTACCTGCTGCAGTTTCCCTTTCACTTACAGTCCTCCTCCCTGCCTCTACCCTGTGTCTGGACAGTGAAAGGAGAAGCAGCCAATTGGTTAACTCATCTCTATGTCACTGCTCTCTCCTCCTATCAGAGTGCTTCTTCAATGCAGTACATCTGATTCGCTCCTTGTGCTGTTTCTCCTACCCCTTTTCTAAACTCTGCTGTCCAGGAGATTTTTTTTTTAATAATGGAGGCTCAACATCACATGGGGGCATTACCTAGGGCAGACTGTGTGCAAATAAAGTCTGCCTAGGAACGCCCTCTCCTCCAGGATGACACCCTCCCATCAAGGTATTTTGATATTTGCATAACTCCTCTCAAGATGTGGCCCGCTGTTTGTATCAGGGCCGAGGGTTCCTGAGAGGACTACTGAGGCCGGGGGCTGGGATATTTTCAAGAAGCCACAGTGGGTGTAGAAAGGAATTGACCCCCTTTAAAATAAGTCACATGTTGTTGCTTTGCAGCCTGAAATGAAGACAGAGACAGTTTTTGTTTTATTCAGCTGTATTTACATCCAAGTGAAAGATATAACACCAACATGTCAAAAAAAAAAAAAAAAAAGTTACTGAGTTGGAAAAAGGATCACCCCCTTATGTCAGGTTTTTGTTAAACCACCTTTTGCTGTAATTCCAGCCTTTAGTCGGTTGGGATTTGTTTCTACTAACTTTACACATCTAGAGACTAGGCCATGCATGGACCAAGGGCGGACTGACCATTCAGGCACTGCCCGAGGGCCCGGGGTCAGTAGGGCCCCCCCCCCCCATGAGAGGCTCAGTCTGCCTCTGGAGGTGTCCACGGCTTATTATACAGAAAATATGAGGTTTAAACTCGGAGGAGGAAGTGAAAGATATAACACTAACATGGCAGAATAAAAAAATTTAAATAAAAAACAATCACTGAGTTGGGAAAAGGATCACCCCCTTATGTCAGTTTTTTGTTGAACCGCCTTTTTCTGTAATTCCAGCCTTTAGTCGGCTGGGATTAGTTTCTACTAACTTTACACATCTAGAGACTTTGCAATATTTGCCTTTCTTTGCAGAACTGCTCAATAGGGATGAGCCGAACACCCCCCTGTTCGGTTCGCACCAGAACCTGCGAACAGACCTAAACTTCGTGTGAACTTTAGAACCCTATTAAAGTCTATGGGACTCGAACGTTCACAATCTAAAGTGCTCATTTTAAAGGGTAATATGCAAGTTACTGTCCTAAAAAGTGTTTGGGGACCCGGGTCCTGCCCAGGGGACATGGATCAATGCAAAAAAAAGTTTTAAAAACGGCCGTTTTTTCAGGAGCAGTGATTTTAATAATGATTAAAGTGAAACAATAAAAGTGTAATATTCCTTTAAATTTCGTAGCTGGGGGGTATCTATAGTATGCCTGTGAAGGGGCACATGTTTCTGGTGCTTAGAACTGTCCCTGCACAAAGTGTCATTTGTGCAGGAAAAAAAGTCTTTTAAAATCACTTGCGGCTAAATTGTCGGCTCCCGTAATACAGAGAACACTCAATGAGTGTTCTCTGTATTAGCCGACAATTCATTCATTCATTGATAAAAAATAAAAAAAAGCGTGGGGGTTCCCCTAAATTCAATTACCAGGCCCTTCAGGTCTGACATGGATATTAAGGGGAACCCCGTGTCAAATTAAAAAAAAAAATTGACGTGGGGGTCCCCCTAAATATCCATAACCAGACCCTTCAGGTCTGATATGGATATTAAGGGGAACCCCGCATCAAATTAAAAAAAAAATTTACGTGGGGGTCCCCCTAAAAATTCATACCAGACCCTTTATCTGAGCACGCAACCTGGCAGGCCGCAGGAAAAGAGGGGGGGACGAGAGAGCGGCCCCCCTCCCTCCTGAACCGTACCAGGCCACATACCCTCAACATTGGGAGGATGCTTTGGGGGTTTGTGACCCCTCAAAGCACCTTGTCCCCATGTTGATGAGGACAAGGGCCTCATCCTCACAACCCTGGCCGGTGGTTGTGAGGGTCTGCGGGCGGGGGGCTTATCAGAATCTGGAAGCCCCCTTTAACAAGGGGACCCCCAGATCCCGCCCCCCCTGTTTGAAATGGTAAGGGAGTACAAAAGTACCCCTACCATTTCACAAAGAAAGTGTCAAAATGGTTAAATAAGACAAACACACTTTTGAAAAATTCCTTTATTAAAAATAAAAAAATAAAAAAAAGATTCCAGGGGTGCTAATCCACTCTTGCTATCCAGCGACGAATCTCCGGGGTCCAGCGATGGATGATCATATCCAGCGACGGGGGATCTCTCAGTCCAGCGCTGTCCATACATCCTTCTTCTGTCTCCATTGCGGAGATCCCAGCGCTGACGTTTCTTATATTAGGAGGGCGGGGCCACTCGTCACATGACCCGCCCCCTCTGACGCGAGTGAAGGGAGCCAGGGGTTCCCCAGTGACGTATGGGTGACCCCGCCCCCTCTGATGTAACGGAAACCTGCGTTACATCAGAGGGGGCGGGGTCACCCACACGTCACTGGGGAACCCCTGGCTTCCCTCTCCAGCGTCAGAGGGGCGGGGTCAGGTGACGGATGGCCCCGCCCTCCTAATATAAGAAACGTCAGCGCTGGGATCTACGCAGTCTCCGCAGTGGAGACAGAAGAAGGATGTATGGACAGCGCTGGACTGAGAGATCCCCCGTCGCTGGATATGACCATCCACCACTGGACCCCGGAGATCCGTTGCTGGATAGCAAGAGTGGATTAGCACCGCTGGAATCTTTTTTTTATTTTTTTTATTTTTAATAAAGGAATTTTTCAAAAGTGTGTTTGTCTTATTTAACCATTTTGACACTTTCTTTGTGAAATGGTAGGGGTACTTTTGTACCCCCTTACCATTTCAAACAGGGGGGGGCTGGGATCTGGGGGTCCCCTTGTTAAAGGGGGCTTCCAGATTCTGATAAGCCCCCCCGCCCACAGACCCTCACAACCACCGGCCAGGGTTGTGAGGATGAGGCCCTTGTCCTCATCAACATGGGGACAAGGTGCTTTGAGGGGTCACAGACCCCCAAAGCATCCTCCCAATGTTGAGGGTATGTGGCCTGGTACGGTTCAGGAGGGAGGGGGGGCGCTCTCTCGTCCCCCCCTCTTTTCCTGCGGCCTGCCAGGTTGCGTGCTCGGATAAAGGGTCTGGTATGGATTTTTTTTCCTGCACAAATGACACTTTGTGCAGGGACAGTTCTAAGCACCAGAAACATGAGCCCCTTCACAGGCATACTATAGATACCCCCCAGCTACGAAATTTAAAGGAATATTACACTTTTATTGTTTCACTTTAATCATTATTAAAGCGGGAGTCTGCCGGGACTCCGCATTTTTTTTTTTTTTAAAAGCCAGCAGCTACAAATACTGCAGCTGCTGACTTTTAAAATAGTGACACTTACCTGTCCAGCGCGCCCGCGATGTCGGCACCCGAAGCCGATCTCTAGATCGTCACTCGGGTGCTGCCGCCGCCATCTTGGGTATGGGAATCAGGAAATGGAGCCTTTCGGCTTCATTTCCCGGTTCCCTACTGCGCATGCGCGAGTTGCGCTGTGCAATAAGGACGGTCCCCGCTGCCTCTGGGATCTGTGTGTTTCCCAGCAGGCAGCGGGGCACTTGTGGAAGGGGGCGGGCACTTGCGGAAAGGGGCGTAATCTACGCCCCTTTCCGCAGAGAGCTATCCCGGAAGTGGGTGCAGTTACCTGGATTATCCAGATAACTGCACCCCCTCCCTCCTGAAAGGTGCCAATTGTGGCGCCGGAGGGGGGGGGGAGGATTCCGATGAGCGGAAGGTCCATTTTAGGATGGACCTCCGCTTTAAAATCACTGCTCCTGAAAAAACAGCCGTTTTTAAAACTTTTTTTTGCATTGATCCATGTCCCCTGGGGCAGGACCCAGGTCCCTAAATACTTTTTAGGACAGTAACCTGCATATTACCCTTTAAAATGAGCACTTTAGATTTCTCCCATAGACTTGTATAGGGTGTTCCGGCTTTTCGAATTTGCTGCGAACAGCCCAAATTGTTCACTGTTCGCTGAACAGGCGAACAGGCAATGTTCGAGTCGAACATGAGTTTGACTCGAACTCGAAGCTCATCCCTACTGCTCAAGTTCAGTTACATTTGATGGTGACCGTTTGTGGACTGCAGTCTTCAAGTTATTCCAAAGATTTTCAATGGGGTTTAAGTCTGGGCTCTGACTAGGCCATGCAAGGACCAGGGGTGGACTGACCATTCAGGCACTGCCCGAGGGCCCGGGGTCAGTAGGGGCCCCCCCCCACAAGAGGCTCAGTCTGCCTCTGGAGGTGCCCATGGCTTATTATACAGAAAATAGGAGGTTTAAGCTCGGAGAAGGCAGTGGACCATGGCATCTATGATGGCGGTTGATGCAGCGCTGGGAGAGGACTCAGGTGCTGGCCGGGATGAGAGAGCGGTGGTGGAGCCATGGGGATGATGGCAGCGGCAGCTGCAAAACGGAGGCGTCTCGGAGCAACCGGCCTTGTGTGCAGCACAGCAGCAGGTCAGCGAGTGAACGCCAGCCCAGCAGTTTAGTATGTCACACTGTCTTAATCTATACCAGCCAGGCTGAGTGTTCCTGCCCAGTGCCCATCCACCAGGTGCTATTCCCTATCCTATCTCTAAGAACCACTCAGTGTACAGATATCAGTGTTATATATAGGGAATAGCACTTAGTGTGGTACAGATATCAGTGTCATAGTGACTCAGGCACTGCCCGAGGGCCTGGGCCAGTAGGGGGCCCCATGAGGGGCTTCCGTTCCTGGACATCGCTCACCCTTACTTCGTATGGAAAGGGTCAAGGTGAGGAGGAGCGGGCTGACATGGGATGGGGTGGTGTGTACATGGAGGGTAAAGTCTGTACAGGTGGGGGAGAATGTAATACATGGCTCCTCCACAGGTGAGGGGGGTCCCCTGATGAGGAGGGAGCCCACCCATTGTCCAATGCTGTGTCCGGGGACAGCTCCGCTCATGTCCTTTCCTCTCTGGGCTAGATCTGATCACACTGTCAGCCCAGTCTGGGCTCTGCTCAACCCCCGCCTGTGTTTTTCTCTCTGCTTGACTCTGAACTATGTGGCATGGGAAAGCCTCTGCTATGCCTGAGCTGGGGGACAACCCAGGGGGCACAGCCTGCATCTACAGTAAGTGCCCCGCCACTGTGAGTACCCATGTCCCACCCCCCTCCCACCCCTACTCTCTCTCAACCCCCCTCACCCACCCTCTCCCTCTCACCCTCCCCCTATCTTACATTCCCTCTTTCACCCCCCATCTCTCTATTTTTCACCCTCCTCTCACCCCCCCTCTCTCTCAAACCCCACTTCTCTCTCACCCCTCTCTATCTCTCCCTCCTCCTATCTCACCCTCCCTCCATCTCTCTCACCCCCATATCTCTTTTTCACCCTCCTCTCTCACACCCTCTCTCTCTCAACCCCCATGTCTCTCTCTCACCCTCTCTCCCAACCCCCCTCACCCACTCTTTCCTTCTCACCCTCCCCCTATCTCACCCACCCTCTCCCTCTCACCCTCCCCCTCTCTCACCCTCCCTCAGTCTCTCTATTTTTCACACTCCTCTAACACACCTCCTCTCTCTCTCTCACCCCCACTTCTCTCTCTCCCCCTCACCCACCCTCTCCCTCTCACCCTCCCCCTATCTTACGCTCCCTCTCTCTCTCACCCCCCCATCTCTCTCTTTTTCACCCTCCTCTCCCTCACCCCCTCTCTCTCTCTCAAACCCCACTTCTCTCTCACCCCCTCCCTCTCTCTCCTCCTATCTCACCCTCCCTCCATCTCTCTCACCCCCATATCTCTCTTTTTCACCCTCCTCTCCCTCACCCCCCCCCCCCCACTCTCTCAACCCCCACGTCTCTCTCTCACCCTCTCTCCCCCCCTCACCCACTCTTTCCTTCTCATCATCCCCCTATCTCACCCTCCCTCTCTCTCTCACCCCTCCCCATCTCACCCTCCCTCCATCTCTCTTTTTCACACTCCTCTCTCACACCCTCCTCTCCCTCACCTCCTCTCTCTCTGGCTCAACCCCCACTTATCTCTCCCCCTCCCTCTCTCTCTCTCCCTATTTCTGGTAGAGGGCAGCAGATTTTCCTCAAGAATTTGATGGTATTTTGCCTATCTGTTTTTCTTCTATCCTGACAAGTGCATATCTCCCAAGTGTCCTGGATCCTGAAGGACCTTCCTGGAACTTCAACCATGTCCCGGATCCCGCAGGACCCTCATGGAACTTCAACCATGTCTCAGAGTCCCGCAGGTTTTGGCTATAACAAGTGGTTGAGATGCAGAGCTGAGCAGGGTAGGGGAGTGGGGGTGCAGAGGCGAACAAGGGGGTTAGGGCTCCAACATTGAGCAGGATGCGATTGGGTTGTAGAGTTGATAAGAAATATGCAAAGAATTACAGGCGATATCGATATTCGCCTTGTTCCTTTTATGTACTTTGTGTAGCTAAAAGGGCGCTGGCTTATTGTTTATGCAACTTTCTTAAGTCCTGACCAAGGCCTGGGGCAATACTTAAGAAACTAGCAGATGTTACCATAATAGGAAACCTTGTAAAGGCACTCTGGATTTGGCAATAAAGTTGACAATGCACCATGAGTCACCAGTGTGCCTTAGCCAATGGCAGGTTGCCAAATACTACTATAAAGTAACTGTGTACATATTTCCTGGTGTGATTTTGCTGTGGAACTTCTGGCTGGAAGGGTTTGTACTGTACATCTGTAATAAATCTGTCTTCTAATCAACACGGAGTTGACTGATCAGTAAGAGAATGGAATTTTACTGACAAGAGTCTAGCAGCGAGCGTGGGGTGCAACAGCGAGCAGAGAGAGGGACAGGGGTTAAGAGGAGATGTGGTGCAGAGGTTAGTAAAGAGGGGGAGTTGGGATGTACAGGTCAGCAAGGGGCCGTCGGGGTGCAGAGATGAGAAGAGAGGGGGTAGAATGCAGAAATGAGCAGAAAGCGAGGTTGGGGTGCAAAGGTTAGTGTAGAGGTAAGCGGGGGGGGGGGGGTTTGGGGTGCAGAGTTTAGCAGAGAAGGGGGTTTTTGATGTTAAGGCAAGCAAATGGAGGTGCAGAGGCAAGCAGAGAGGGTGTTTGGGGAACAGAGGTTAGAATAGGAGGAGGGGTTGCGGTGCATAGACTAGAGAGGGTGGGAGTGCAATTGTGAGAAAAAAGGGGGATTGGAGTGCAACTTCTCTCCCCCCCCCAGAAACCTTACCCCCAAAAGGGAGTACAGGGAGGAGGGCAGTGTATACAGACAGGAGGCAGGGTGTACAGATAGACAGGTTGCTGTCTCCCTAATATGTCCCTATAATGTTCCTTATATGCCCCTAAGATGTTCCTATAATGGCAGAAAGTGAAGAAAAACTAAAGAGTCTCTTGATGAAGGTGAAGGAGGAGAGCGCAAAAGCTGGCCTGAAATTGAACATTAAGGAAACTCGGATCTTGACAACTGGTCCCATTGCTCCTTGGCAAATAGAAGGAGAAGAAACAGTGACAGATTTCATCTTCCTAGGCTCCAAGATCACAATGGACGGTGACTGTAGCCATGGAATTAAGAGGCACTGGTTGGGACGAAAGCAATATCAAAACCCTAGACACCGTTATAAAAAGCAGAGACATCACCCTATCAACTAAGTGCCGTATAATCAAAGCTATGGTATTCCCGGTAGTAACCTATGGCTGTGTAAGTTGGACCATAAGGAAGGCCGAATGCCGAAGAATTGATGCTTTTGAACTATGGTGTTGGAGAAGGCTCTTGAAAGTCCCTTGAATGGCAAGAAGATCAAACCAGTCAATTCTGAAGGAGGTCAACCCTGAATTTTCGCTGGGAGGACAGACCCTGAAGCTGAAACTCTAAACCCCCGTACACACCATCAGTTTATCTGCTGAGTTTTTTCCTTCACGTTTACCAAAACCATATAGTGCAAGGGCCGGGCCTGATTGCATACAAATTGAAGCTACTAAGGTTTGACCTCATATTATATGGTTTTGGTAAGGAAGGAAAAACTCAGCAGAAAAACTGATCGTGTGTATGGGGCTTTATGCCGTGTACACACGGCCGGACTTTTCGTCAGCAAAGGTCCGACTGAACGAATCCGTTGGACAATTCGACCGTGTGTGGGCTTCATCGGACCTTTGCTGTCGAAAAATCAGACGGACTTTAGATTTAGAACATGTTTCAAATCTTTCCGACAGACTCGAGTCCGGTAAAAAAAATCCGTTCATCTGTATGCTAGTCAGACGGGCGAAAACTGACGCTAGGGCAGCTATTGGCTACTGGCTATGAACTTCCTTATTCTAGTCCGGTCGTACGTCATCACAGTTGAATCTGCCGGACTTTGGTGTGATTGTGTGTAGACAAGTCCGATTCGATGGAAGTCCATCGAAAGTCCGTTGAAAAGTCCGATGGAATTCAGTCCGTCAAGGTCCGGTAGTGTGTACACAGCATAATACTTTGGCCAAATTATGCGAAGAGAGTACTCATTGGAAAAGGGCCTGATGCTGGGAAACATGGAAGGAAAAAGGAGAAGAGGACAAAAGAAAACAAGATGGATAGATAGCATCCGCAAAACAATGAACATGAAGTTAAGCAAGCTCCGGGAGGTAGTGGAGGACAGAAAAGCCTGGCGGGCTATGGACCATGAGGTCACAAAGAGTCAGACATGACTAAACGACTGAACAACAACAACATGTCCCTCATTCTCAAGTCATAAGGTTGGGAGATATGCAAGTGCTACAGTCCCTGTTGCAGAGAAACAACCCCATAACAGGATAATACCAACCCCCCATAATAGGATATTACCCCCTCAATGCTTTACTGTAGGAACGGTGTTATTTGGATGGTGAGTTGTATTGGATTTCCGCCAGACATATCGTTTGGTGTTGAGGCCAAATAATTCAATTTTAGTCTCATCTTACCAGAACACATTTTTCCATATGGCCTCAGAATCTTTGTGGAGTGTTTTGGCAAAGCTCAGTAGTGACTGCATGTGGCCAGGGGTGGACTTACAACTCATGGGGCCCCCGGGCAATAGGAGATTATGGGGCCCCCAGGCAATCAGAGATTATGGGGCCACACAGTATACAATCACACAGTATACACAGACATGTTTCTATTGGCTGAGAAGGTACTGGAGAGGTGGGGCAGCTATAATCTTGGGATTTTTAGACCAAAAGGATGTCGGTAAGGGACATTTCAGAGGCATGCTATCCCTGGTTTTACTGAGGGTGGCAACCGTGATGAGGCCCCCTAGTGCCCGAGTGGCCCAATGGTCAGTCCACCCCTGCATGTGGCCTTTCTTGAGGAGTGTCTTTTTTCTTGCACCCCTCCCATACAGGCCACATTTGTGGAAAATATTGTTGTCACTTGCACACAATGACCACTTTTTGTCAGAGTTGCTGTAGGCCTTTTGGTAGCCTCTCTGATCAGTTTCCTCCTTCATCCAGTTTGGAGCGACGTCCTGATCCAGGGAGGGTCCACATTGTACCAAATGCCCTTTTACTTCTTAATAATAGACTTCACTGTGCTTCTAGGCATTGATAAAGCCTTTGTGCCCATCTCCTGACTTGTGCCTGTCCACCACTTTATCCTGGAGATCCCGGAGAATGTGCCTTGCCACCCATAGTTGTTTGAATGCAGAGTCTATGGCCAGGGATCCTCAAACTACGGCCCTCCAGCTGTTGAGGAACTACACATCCCATGAGGCATTGTAAAACTCTGACATTCACAGATATGACTTGGCATGATGGGAATTGTAGTTCCTGAACAATTGGAGGGCCGTAGTTTGAAGACCCCCCCTGGTCTACTCTGTGTTCTTCTAAGCTGTGTTCAGTAAATCTTATCAAAAGGCAGATAACACAAAAGGTAGTATAGCAAACCTAAGTAGAATATGGGTATAGTGTAGCGCCCAAACTATTGTGCCAACCAAAATAGTGATATGAGTGAATATAAATGCAAAATTCATAAAATGAATATGAAGTTAGTCACATAAAAACTTAAAATGACACAATGTGATATCTAAATAAAAAAAGTGACATTCAGAAGTGCAGGTAATCCCAATATAGGTACATATAGTACTATAGCATAGTCCATGTAAACAAATAAATAGACAATATGGATGTAGTGCCACCAATCCAGTGCACTTGAATTACAGAGCATCCGGAAAGTAATCACAGTGCTTCACTTTTTCCACATTTTGTTATGTTACGGCCTTATTCTAAAATGGATTCAATTCATTATTTTCCTCAAAATTCTACAAACATTCCCCCATAATGACAACGTGAAAGACGTTTGTTTAAAACTTTGTAAATTTATTAAAATAAAAATAAAAAAAAAAATTCCCATGTACATAAGTAGTCACAGCCTTTGCCATAACAATCAAAACTGAGCTCAGGTGCCTCCTGTTTCCACTGATCATCCTTGAGATGTTTCTACAATTTGATTGGAGGTCACCTGTGGTAGATTCAATTGATTGGACATGATTTGGAAAGGCACACACCTGTCTATAGAAGGTCCCACAGGTAACAGTGCATGTCAGAGCACAACCCAAGCCATGAAGTCCAAGGAATTGGCTGTAGACCTCGGAGACAGGATTGTATGGAGGCACAGATCTGGGGAAGGGTACAGAAAAATGTCTGCAGCATTGAAGGTCCCAATGAGGACAGTGGTCTCCATCATTCATAAATGGAAGAAGTTTGGAACCACCAGGACTCCTCCTAGAGAGCGGGCCACCCGGCCAAACTGAGCGATCGGGGGAGAAGGGCCTTAGTCAGGGAGGTGACCAAGAACCCGATGGTCACTCTGACAGAGCTCCAGCATTTCTCTGTGGAGAGAAGAGAACCTTCCAGAAGAACAACCATCTCTGCAGCACTTCACCGATCAGGCCTGTATGGTAGAGTGGCCAGACGGAAGCCACTCCACAGTAAAAGGCACATGACAGCCACGCCTGGAGTTTGCCAAAAGGCACCTGAAGGACTCAGACCATGAGAAACACAATTCTCTGGTCTGATGAGACAAAGATTGAACTCTTTGGCCTGAATGGCAAGCGTCATGTCTGCAGGAAACCAGGCACCGCTCATCACCTGGCCAATACAATCCCTACAGTGAAGCATGGTGGTGGCAGCATCATTCTGTGGGAATGTTTTTCAGTGTCAGGAACTGGGAGACTAGTCAGGATCGAGGGAAAGATGGATGCAGCAATGTACAGAAACATCCTTGATGAAAACCCGCTATAGAGCACTCCGGACCTCAGACTTGGGAGAAGGTTCATCTTCCAACAGGACAACGACCCTAAGCACACAGCCAAAATAACAAAGGAGTGGCTGCGGGACAACTCTGTGAATGTTCTCGAGTGGCCCAGCCAGAGCCCAGACTTGAACCCGACTGAACATCTCTGGAGAGATCTGAAAATGGCTGTGCACCGACCCTCCCCATCCAACCTGGTGGAGCTTGAGAGGTCCTGCAAAGAAGAATCGGAAAAACTGCCCAGAAAATAGGTGTGCCGAGCTTGTAGCATCATACTCACCAAGACTGGAGGATGTAATTGGTGGCAAAGGAGCTTCACCAAAGTATTGAGCAAAGGCTGCGAATACTTCTGTACATGGGAGGAGCCTGTGATACTTCTGTACGTGGGAGGAGCCTGTGATACTTCTGTACGTGGGAGGAGCCTGTGATATTTCTGTACGTGGCAGGAGCCTGTGATATTTCTGTACGTGGCAGGAGCCTGTGATACTTCTGTACGTGGGAGGAGCCTGTGATACTTCTGTACGTGGGAAGAGCCTGTGATACTTCTGTACGTGGGAAGAGCCTGTGATACTTATGTACGTGGGAGGAGCCTGTGATACTTCTGTACATGGGAGGAGCCTGTGATACTTCTGTACGTGGGAGGAGCCTGTGATACTTCTGTACGTGGGAAGAGCCTGTGATACTTATGTACGTGGGAGGAGCCTGTGATACTTATGTACGTGGGAGGAGCCTGTGATACTTATGTACGTGGGAGGAGCATGTGATACTTATGTACATGGGAGGAGTCTGATACTTATGTACGTGGGAGGAGTCTGTGATACGTATGTACGTGGGAGGAGCCTGTGACACTTCTGTACGTGGGAGGAGCCTGTGATACTTCTGTACGTGGGAGGGGCCTGTGATACTTCTGTACGTGGGAGGGGCCTGTGATACTTGTGTACGTGGGAGGGGCCTGTGATACTTATGTATGTGGGAGGGGTCTGTGATACTTATGTACATGGGAGGAGCCTGTGATAATAATGTACATGGGAGGAGTCTGTGATACTTATGTACATGGGATTTTTTATTTAATAAATTTGCAAAGATTTCAAATAAACTTCTTTCACGTTGTCATTATGGGGGAATGTTAGTAGAATTTTGAGGAAAATAATGAATTTAATCCATTTTGGAATAAGGCTGTAACATACCAAAATGTGGAAAAAGTGAAGAAATGTGAATAGTTTCCGGATGCAGTGTAATTCAAGTTCACTGGATTGGTGGCAATACATCCATATTGTCTATTTACTTGTTTACATGGACGATGCTATAGTACTATATGTACCTATATTGGGACTACCTGCACTTATGAATGTCGCTAAAACCACCACCATCGAGTGAATTGCCTACTCACCGAAACAAGTAGCTGCTGTTACAGCAGCAAATACACCTCTAATACATAAAAGGAATTCCCTCTGGAAGTATCGCAGCGTGCGACTCCCGCAAACAGCTCATACCGGAGTCCAACTGAGAATAAAAAGCTCAGGTGGATTTTCATGATGTAGTCGTTTTTATTGTTCCATAAATAAATATATCAATAGCATAAAACAAAGATAAAAACGCTCACTCAGGCAGCCGCTGGCAACCCAGAATTGCACAGTGGGAGGGGTCAATGCCAAATAACCCCACCCTGATGCGTTTCGTCCGAAGGGACGTTGTCAATGGGTCATTTGGCCATGACATCTAACGCAATATATAAAAAGGTATGGTGTCCCAAACTACAGGTGTCCTAAATTTCACATGAGAGCCGGGACCGGAGGTGGTGACGCGACCATCTTGCAGGGGAACCGGAAACTGACCAGCAACCCTATTGTTAGTGGTCAGTCTTCAACAATATGGCCGCTGGTCAGTTTCCGGCCCTGTACTAACATGGCGGCTGGCCCATTTCCGGTTCCCCAGCAAGATGGCCGCTTCACCACCTCCGGTCCCGGCTCTCATGTGAAATTTGGGACACCATACCTTTTTATATATTGCATTAGATGTCATGGCCAAATGACCCCTTGACAAAGTCCCTTCGCACGAAACGCATCAGAGTGGGGTATTTGGCACTGACCTCAGAAATTCCCCAGAAAGATGGCCGTGTTACCACTTCCGGCCCCGTCTCTCAAGTGAAACATGGCGGTGATCCTTTTTCCAACTCAGTGAATGTGTTTTTGATTTTTAGGTTTTTTTTCAGACATGTTGGTGTTATATCTTTCACTTGGATTTTATAAGTTGCACTGAGTAAATATAGCTGGATAAAACCAAAACTGTGTCTGTCTTCATTTCAGGCAGCACAAATGTGATTATTTTAAAGGGGGGGGGGTGACTCTCTTCTATACCCACTGTATATACAAGTACCCTGCTGGCCCCTCGCACCAGCCATGATCTGCCTGCATTGCATAGAGAAGCACAGATACCCAACAATGACATCTTATCTAAAATAAGGTAATGAAAACCCAAAGATTTTATATAAAAATGGCATCATTATGATGGGGGGGGGGGGGGGGAAGGGGAGACAGGGAAGACAAAATATAAGCAGATTAAACTTCCAACTTTAATAATAAAAAAAAACGTTATACTCTTTATTCCGAGGCGGAAAGTGTTCATTAGCACCATGCAGAGCGTCGCGTCTCATTGCGCTCACTGCGTCGGACATCTGGGTGCGCCGGACTCAGGCGAACTCACACATTTCAGTAATGGACTGCGATTCGGTCACATCGAGTTCTGAAGCTTTCAGACTCGGTGACTGAGGACTGATGCTTCGCTGTCCCATCCGCCCGCCGGGCCCGCGTCTGACCTCTCAATATCAGAAGCGCGGACGTAGACGATCTGTGCGGGTACTGATCTGAGGCGGGCGAGGATCCCGGAGGAGCGGCGGAGCGCGGGGACGCCTGCCTCTGTTCCTTCTACAATAACAGCCGTCACCATTCATAGACTCGGCCCTCAGCAACTGTATAATAAACTTTGCAACATTGTAGCCAGAGGCATTTCCACTTGGTGAACCCATCATCAGATAGATTTAGTCCAGGAGCTACAAAATTACAATGCATAGTCTGATCACTGGGGGAGAGGAGACTTGGGACATGCTTCCTCCTGTCTGCAGCCGACTTATGACATCATTTGAGCCTAGGCAAAGTCAATAGGGGGAGGGGAGACTGAGGAAAGGCTTCCTCCTGCCTGCAGCAGACTGATGACATCAGAGGAGCCTAAGCAATATATTGGCAAGGAGTATTTGGGCTTGCTGGTGGGTCTGTTGAAGCTGAAGGCGAGTTTCGTTTTGTTGGGGGGGGGGGGGGTATAATTGCTGCAGAGGAGCTACTGTTACAGGAGGAGGGGGGTCTATTGTTGCTGGTGGGAGGTCTTTTGTTGCTGGGAGATGTTTATTGTGATTGTGGTGAATCTACCATTTCATGGGGGGGGGGAGGGGTGTATTGTTGCTAGTGGTGGGTCTTTTGATGTTGGGGGAGGGTCTATTAGTCCTGTGGTGGATCTACTGTTGATGGGGGTCTATAGTGGCTGGTGGTGGGTCTTTTTTGCGGAAGGAGATCTACTGTATTGTTGCTGGTGGGGGTAATTTGTTGCTGGTGGAGAATCTTTTATTGTTGGAGGGGGGTCTATTGTTGCTGGGGGGGTCTATTGTTGCTGGGGAGGGGGGTGGGTAATATTGTTGCTGTGGAGAATCTACTGCTGCAGGCTAGTCTATTGTTGCTGGGGGGGGGGGGTCTATTGTTGCTGGTGGGGGTCTGTTTCTGCTTAGTATCTGGAACATGGAATATATGATGGCGCGGTGGATCGGCCTCCATATTACATTCCGGTCACATCACTTCCACTTGGCGGAGGAATAATAGATGTGATAAGTGGAGGGAGAAAACATTCCGGCCTTATCATGGAACACAATGTGATAAAGAAGGCCCCGAGCATTCGGCTATAATACTGGGTAATTTCCATGCGGAGGAGTTTATCGGATCTATCGGGCTCTGCGTTTGAGTGCCACTATGAGGGAGCCCGGGGCCCCGAGAGCTCTACACAGATGTATCAGGATCAGTCTGGGGGGGGGGGATAAAAGGTGTGCAAGAGAGATCAGAGACAAAGACAATGAGACTTTTATACAGTGTCTATATCTAATGTCTGAGCTCCTTATATACCTTCACCAGGACACCTATATACCTCCACTCTATACCAGGACACCTATATACCTCCAATCCATCCCAGGACATCTATATACCTCCACTCTATACCAGGACACCTATATACCTCCAATCCATCCCAGGACACCTATATACCTCCACTCTATACCAGGACACCTATATACCTCCACTCTATACCAGGACACCCATCTACCTCCACTTCATACCAGGACACCTATATACAGTACCTCCAACAGGACACCTATATAGCTCCACTCTATACCAAGACACCTATATACCTCCACCAGGGTGGCTAAATACCAAGCTAAATAATATATTCATGAGAAGAAAAACTGCCCTTTAATAATTATAAGGCTGAAGGGTCAACAATGGCATTCCAAAACTACAAAGAGTGTATATACACCTATGTACCTCCACTTCATACCAGGACACCTATATACCTCCACTTCATACCAGGACACCTACTGCATATACCGCCACTCTTTACCTGGATACCTCTCTACCTCCTTATCATACCAGGACATCTACAGTATATATCTCCACCAGGACAACTACATACCTTCACATTATGCCAGGAGAACTACATACCGCCACTCTATACTAAGACATCTATATACCTCCATACTGTTCCAGAACACCTGGTAGAAGAGGAGAAGAAATGTGCCTATATGTCACATTCTACACTATACCAGGTCACCTATATTCCTCAAATCTATACCAGGGCACATATATACCTCCTCATTATACCAGGACACCCATATACCTCCATACTAAACCAGGGCACATACAGCATATACCTCCATACTATACCAGGACACCTATCTACCTCCACTCTAAAACAGGCCACCTCCATACTTTTCCAGAACACCTGGTAGAAGAGGGGGATATTGATTGGGTAGACAGAACTGTACACTCAACTAAGGCGCGTTATTTCTTGAATGTAATGCAGGAAATTTCAGAAGATAAATGGTGGAAGCCCCAACTAGAAATAATGCTCTGCTGGACCTACTAAATGACATACAACATAAAACTTGATTGCAGATGTGTCAGGGCTGGGCTCAGCCCTTCCTCCTCTGAGCTGGCCGCTCAGCTGTCGGCCAATTGCCAGCTCCCATCTCTCTCCACAGTGACTCACCTGTTGATGATATCCTGCTTGTCAGTCCTGCCTACTTAAGCTGTCCAGCCCAGATGATCTCTGCCTTCGCCTTGGTCAACATCACAGAGACTATCTCCTGCGTTCCTTTTAAAGACTTGCTGGTCTAACATTCCTTCTGACTCCAGATCCTGCTTGCTGTTCCACTACACTGTTCCCTGGCTTCCTGACTTTCTGGCTTGTCTGACTATCTGTTCCGGTTACCGAACTTTGGATATGTTTTGACTACGTTTGTTCTATTTACTTTTATTATTAAACAAGTGTGATTTAACTGTACTTCTGTCTTGGTCTGATTCATAGTTTCTGATAAGATTTAAGTAAGGGATAATTAAGGTAACAGCAATCACAGAGTAAATACATTCGCTGTAAATACTAGGAAAAGGTGACATGAAGGTAGGACAAGAACACTACATTTCATAACAGCCAACTTTACTAAACTGCTCTCCTCGCTACACAGGGGCATTTTATGAAAGCAGTAGGCATGTGTGCAAAATCATACCTCCTCTAGGGATGGTCCCGCTGTTAGAGTCGGACAAACGAACATACGGGGCGCTTGTGGGACGTTCGCCCACCTCAGAGTGCCCCATAATGCACTGCGCGATCGCAGTGCATTGACAGCTGCTGATTGGCCAAAGCATGCACCTAACCTGTATGCTTTGGCCAATCACAGCATAATGTGCTGTGAGATCCATGATTGGTCAATGGCAGGGTGCCTTTGGCCAATCATGGCTCAGGGGCTAAGTCCACGCCCCACACTATATAAGGCTGCTGCTTAAATGGTGGCTGTATATAGTGAATGAATAGAGATTAGGCAGGTAGTTAGTGTAATGTACAGTCAGTCAGTGTAGAATATATAATACAGTTAAGTCGGATCACCGTCTTGACTGACCCGACTTTGGCATGCGACTTGTGCTCTGCGGATCTTGAAGGGGAACTTCATGCTAAATAAAAAAATTAAAAAAGGCATGGTTTCCCCCTCCAAGGGCATACCAGGCCCTTTGGTCTGGCATGTGTTTTAAGGTGAACCCCTACGTCGAACAAATGAATTGCCCCCCCCCCCCCTCCGAACCTTACCAGGACGCATGCCCTCAACATGGGGGGGTGTGTTTGGGGCAGTCCTGCATCCCCCCACCCCAAAGCACCTTGTCCCCATGTTGATGAGGACAAGGGCCTCTTCCCGACAACCCTGGACGTTGGTTGTTGGGGTATGTAGGCGGGGGGCTTATGGGAATCTGGGAGCCTCCTTTAACAAGACAGAACTCTCTGGCTCTTCTGCCTCCTCCGCTGATGTCTTCTGCCTTTGCCGGTTCTTCTCCCCTCTCCCCTCTCTGGGTCTTCTCTGCTCTCCTCTGTCTTGTATCCCTCTCCGGTTCATCTCCCCCTGTTTGCTGTCTTCTCCGCTATCTTCTTCCTCTTTTGCTGGGTCTTATCCACTGTCTTCTCCCTCTGTTCTTCTTCCGATGTTGACTCAACGCTCTCTCCTGTTCTAATGGCGGGTGCATGGTGTGCCACTACTTATATAGGAATGGGGCGGGGTCACCAGAGACCAGCCCCTTATGACGTCACCGCCCATCATGCCCCGTGTGGTGATGTCATAAGGGGTGGGGCCTCCAGGTGATGTCACACGGTGAACCCCCATGCCAATATAAATAGTGGCACACTGCACACACCGGCATTAGAGTGGGAGAGAGCGTTGAGTCAACATCCGAAGAAGAACAGAGGGAGAAGACCCAGCAAAAGACAGAGAAGATAGTGGAGAAGACTCAGCAGAGGCAGAAGACAGCAGACAGAGGGAGAAGAACTGAAGAGAGAGCGGAGAAGACCCAGAGAGGGGAGAAGAACCGGAGAGAGAGCGGAGAAGACCCAGAGAGGGAAGAAGAACCGAAGAGGGCTAGACAATATCAGCGGAGAAGACTCGATGAGGGGAGAAGAAGTCGGAAAAGAAGCCGGAGATGCCTTAATAAATTCCTTTAACACCCTGTGTGCTGTTTTATTTTTGACACTTTTTTCAGGTGAATGGGTAGGGGTTCAATGTAGCCCTACTCATTCACATAGGGTGGGGCCCTGGGGGCCCCCTTGTTAAAGGGGGCTTCCAGATTCCAATAAGCTCCCCATCCGCAGACCCCAGCAAACAATGGCCAGGGTTGTCAGGGAAGAGGCCCTTGTCCTCATCAACATGGGGACAAGGTGCTTTGGGGTGGGGGGGCGCAGGGGGGGGTGCTCGCTTGTCCCCACCCCCATTCCTGACCTGCCGGGCAGTGTGCTCGATAAGGGTCTGGTATGGATTTTGGGAGGGGACCCCATGCCGTTTTTTTTCAGCATGGGGGTTCCCCTTAAAATCCATACCAGACCAAAGGGCCTGGTATGCACTTGGAGGAAGAACCCATGCCGTTTTTTATTTTTTTATTTGGCGTGGAGTTACCCTTCAAGATCAGTCGGATCAGTTAGGACAGTGATCCGACTTTGATACGACTTCAGTGATATATAATGGGCTGAAGTA
Source organism: Lithobates pipiens (assembly GCF_037356315.1). Classification (NCBI taxonomy): domain Eukaryota; kingdom Metazoa; phylum Chordata; class Amphibia; order Anura; family Ranidae; genus Lithobates; species Lithobates pipiens. The sequence goes on along the minus strand of NW_027507764.1, from coordinate 584,271,646 downwards.
GGATCAAAGTCGGACCAAAGTAGCCCATGGAACATTATCAAAGTCAGACCAACTTGTGTCGAACCAGTTAAGATGGCTCCCATAGGGAAACATTGATTTTCACACGTCATGCGACATGAGATCCCGATGTCGGGAGCGTTTGTCATACCAGTGTGAACCCAGCCTAAAGGGAGTGCTCCTAATCTCAGCTTGTTACCTGTATAAAAGACACCTGTCCACAGAAGCAATCAGATTCCAATCTCTCCACCATGGCCAAGACCAAAAATCTGCCCAAGGATGTCAGGGACAAGACTGTAGACCTACACAAGGCTGGGATGGGCTACAAGACCATCGCCAAGCAGCTTGGTGAGAGGTGACAACAGTTGGTACAATTTTTTGCAAATGAAAGAAGCAATAAATAACGGTCAATCTTCCTCAGTCTGGGGCTTCATGTGAGATCTCACCTTACGGAGTTTCAATGATCATGCAAACAGTGAGGAATCAGCCCAGAACTACACAGGAGAATCTGGTCAATGATCTCAAGGCAGCCGGGACCATAGTCACCAAGAAAACAATTGGTGACACACTACACCGCGAAGGACTGAAATCCTGCAGCACCCGCAAGGTCCCCCTGCTGAAGAAATCACATGTACAGGTCAGTCTGAAGTTTGCTAATGAACATCAGAATGATTCGGAGGAGAACGGAGACAAATAGTTGTGGTCAGATGAGACCAAAATCAAGCTCTTTGCATCAACTCAACTCGCCGTGTTTGGAGGAGGAGGAATGCTGCCTATGACCCCAAGAACACCATCCCCCACCGTCATACATGGAGGTGGAAACATGCTTTGGAGGACAGAACGACTTCACCACATCACATTTTTTTATATTTTTTGACACATGGTGGTGTATGTGTGCGGCTGAATCTCCTCATTCAGGACCTACCCTAGAATGAATGAAGCTGTTCTACTTTGAACATGGCTTTCTCCTGTGGGATTTGGCTTCTAGCTTACCGATTCTTGATGCCACAGCAGTGACCTTCTTATTGACCTTACAAATTGGATTTAATCATGTAACGACATATATAGATTCAGCCGCGTTCCGTCTTTCCCACCGCCTACATACTACTTGTGATCTTGTTTAAGTGTGTTGCTTACATATTGATAACAGTAAATTTGTTTCCACAGGTTCCCTTTTGGATATGCGCCCATGCTCGCCCAGGGTTGTATTTGGTCCTGATGCCTCTTTAGTGTGCTAGCCCAGCCTTGAAGCCCTTGTACACACGGTCGGACATTCCGACAACAAAATCCATCGGATTTTGTCCGAAACTGGTGTTGCATACACACGGTCGGACAAAGTTGTCGAAAAATCTGTTCGTTTGGAACGTGATAACGTTATTTCATTACGAAGGGACTATGTTCAGGCTAGTGGCCAATAGCTTTGGTCTACGAATTTGATCTGAGCATGCGTGGCACTTTGTCTGATCGGAATTCTCTACAAACGATTGGACAAAGTCGGATCGGATCATGTTGTCGTAAAATTTTATAGCCCAGCTCTAAAACTTTGTCGGTCGGATATTCAGACGGAAACAGTCCGATGAAGCCCACACACGGTCGGATTATCCGACAACACGGTCCGATCGGACATTACCCATCGGAATGTCCGACCGTGTGTACAAGGGCTGAGAGTTTAGTCGTCCTGTTCTCCCATTTTGCTCTCTGAAAGAAGCAGGGAACCCACGAAACACATTGAGTGTTTGATCTTTAACGTTCATATGGTGACTGGAGACCCTTACCATTCTCAGTGGGACTCCAACATAGGTGGTTGGACCACTTAGAATGAAACTAATATGTAACATCCAGTGTTTTTTTTTTTTTTTAAATGAATGTTAATTCCATGTAAAATAAACTTTATTGATTTTAACAATATTGTTGTAATGCCATGTGACGGTACCAGGAAAATTCTAGTTGCCCCACGCTTCCTCTTCTAGATTTCAAAAGTATCTGGGATGTCGGTACCTTTATCTTTTTATTATAGAAAAAGCTGAGCAGTTATTGTTTGACACATCAAAGGGATGATGGACAGTGACATGCACCATCAAATCTTGGGTGAGATGAGAACCACCTTCCCTCAGCCAGGGCATTGAAAATGGGTCGCGGATGGGTATTCCAGCATGACAATGACCCAAAACACACGGCCAACGCAACAAAGGAGTAGCTCAGAAAGAAGCACATTAGGCCGCGTACACACGCGGGGACTGTTCGCCCAACTTTGTCCGCTGAACAGTGTTTCAGCGGACAGTCCGCTCGTGTGTGGGCTTTCAGCGGACAGTTTCAGCGAACAGTCCGCTGAACAAGGTTTTTCGGAAATTCCGAAAAACTGTCCGCTGAAACCTTGTTTCAGCGAACAGTTCCCTCGTGTGTAGGCTTGTTCGACAAACTAAGTTCCGCGCATGCTCAGAAAGGCTTTACACGCCGAAAGTTATAATGCAGTGTATAGGACGTCGTATTTTTCGTCCCGTCGTACGTGCCGTTCACGTCATCGCGCACGGTTTCAGCAAACTGTTCGTTCGTCGTGTGTGGCCATGTCCGTCCATGCTAATTTTGAGCGGACTGTTTGCCGAAACTGTTTGACGGACAAAGTTGGGCGAACAGTCCCCGCGTGTGTACGCGGCCTTAGGGTCCTGGAGTGGCCTAACCAGTCTCCAGACCTTCATCCTATAGAAAATATGTGAAGGGGGCTGAAGGTTTGAGTTTCCAAATGTTGGTATCGAAACCTTAATGACTTGGAGAGGATCTGAAAAGAGGACAAAATCCCTCCTGAGATGTGCAAACCTGGTGGCCAACTACAAGGAACGTCTGACCTCTGTGATTGCCAACAAGGGTTTTTACATCAAGTCTAATGCCACGTACACACGATCAGAATTTCGACCAGCAAAAGAACGATGAGAGCTTTTCATTGAAAAATGCGACCGTGTGCATGCTCCATCGGAATATAGCTGGCCGAATTCCCACCAGCAAAAATTTGAGAGCATGTTCTCAATTTTTTGTGTATGCAATTCCGACACGCAAAAACTCACACATGCTCAGATTCAACTACGAGATGGAAGCTATTGGCTACTGGGTATTGAACTTCCTTTTTCTAGTCCCGTCGTACGTGTTGTACGCCACCGCATTCTTGACGGTCGGAATTTGGTGTGACCGTGTGTATGCAAGACAGCTTGAGCGAAATCCCATCGGAATTCTGTCGGGAAAACCATCAGAGTTTTTTCCGACCAAAATTCTGATCGTGTGTACGGGGCATAAGTCATGTTTTTTCTAAGGGGTCAAATACTTATTTCACCCATTAAAATGTAAATCAAATTTATAACTTTTTTGAAATGAGTTTTTCTGGATATTTTTGTTGTTATTCTGTCTCTCACTGTTAAAATAAACTGACCAATAAAATTATAGACTGATCATTTCTATGACAGTTCCAAATTGCATGGCAAGTCGCACCACATTATCGGCAATGGAACTGTTCAAATTGCCACAACTCATGTTGCAGAGACTTTGAAAAAGGTTCCCGCACTACTTTTTTTCCCCCCGATTTCATTGCGATTTGCATAGACTTCTGTTAAACAAAGTTGCAATGAAATTGGAGGTGCAAATCACGCTGATCTGCTTTGGTTGGAGCATCGGAGGGGGGGGGGGGGGTGGTTCGATTTGGACGGTTAAATCCTCAAGTGGCTCCCCTGCAGCACCCGATGCCAGTGGGAGGGGAGAGAAGGAAAAGGCAGCAGATGCAGGGAAGCCACTGGGGATTGATATTGCGGGGGGGGGGGGGGGGGGGTCAGCGTGCTGCAGGGGGGTCAGCTCATTACTCCCGGTGTACAGTGTGTGACAAGGCACAGCACCCCCCCCCCTCCCCAGGATCTGCGCGCCCCGCACACACTTGCGCACTAGATGATACGCCACTGATACTGCATGATACTAAACGGGATGAAATTCTTGCAACAAATAACACTGCAGAGAGGTGGGAGCTCTTTAATGGCACATCAAACAATGGCATCATTGGTGCATTTCTATAGTCACCAAATATAAAAGAACAAAAGTTAAACCTGGGTGGCTAAATACTAAAAGGTAAAAAGGCATGTTAATGAGAAGAAAAACTGGCCTTTAATAATTATAAGGCTGAAGGGTCAACATTGGCATTCCAAAACTACAAAGAGTGCAATAAGAAATGCAAGAGCGTGATCAGGGCAGGTAAAATAGACCATAAGAGATGCAGAGCAGAGGAGGAAAAAAAAACAAATTTCAAATATATTAATAGTAAGGTGATGAGGTCAGAACATACTGACTCCATAAAAGATAATCAGGTTGGTTACAAGTGAAAAGGAGAAGGCAACTGTATTAAATACATTCTTCTCTTCAGGCTATACGAATGAAAAGGAAGGAGGGTTATAATGAACAAGACAGTAATGGTAATAAAAGTTAATTGAATGTACCCTTGAGGCTGATAGAGACCAGTGTTCAAAAACGACGGAACACACTTAATGTGAATAAATCACCAGGACCAGATGGCTTACACCCAAGAGTTCTCAAAGAACTTAGCCATGTTATAGCCAGACCAGGACACCTGAATATCTCTACTAGAACAGCTATATACCTCCATACTGGACCAGGGCACCCTATATGCTTCAACACTATAACAAGACACCTAAATGCCTCCATTATATACCATGACACCTATATACCTCAATACTATAACAGGACACCTCCTGTATATACCTCCACCTGGGTGTCTAAATACCAAGCTAAAAGGCATATTAATAAGAAGAAAAACTGCCCTTTAAAAATTATAATGCTGAAGGGTCAACATTGGCATTCCAAAACTACAAAGAGTGCAATAAGAACTGCAAGAGCATGATCGGAGCAGCTAAAATAGACCACAAGAGAGGCATAGCAGAGGAGGGAAAACAAAGAATTTCAAACATGGAAAAGGAAGGAGGGTTATAATGAACAAGACAGTAATGGTAATAAAAGTAAATTGAATGTATCCTTGAGGCTGACAGAGACCATTGTTCAAAAAAGACGGAAGACACTTAATGTGAATAAATCACCGGGACCAGATGGCTTACACCCAGGAGTTCTTAAAGAATTTAGCCATGTTATAGCCATACCAGGATACCTGAATATCTCTACTTTACCAGTACAGCTCTATACCTCAATACTGGACCAGAGCGCCCTATATGCTTCAACACTATAACAAGACACCTATATACCCTCAATACTATAACAGGACACCCATACACCTCCACTCTATAACAGGACATCTATATACCTCCACCTGGGTTGGCTGAATACCAAGCGAAAAAGGCATATTAATGAGAAGAAAAACTGCCCTTTAATAATTATAAGGCTGAAGGGTCAACATTGGCATTCCAAAACTACAAAAAATGCAATAAGAAATGCAAGAGTGTAATCGGAGCAGCTAAAATAGACCACAATAGAGGCATAGCAGAGGAGAGAAAACAAAGAATTTCAAACATATTAATAGTAAGGTGATGAGGTCAGAATATACTGATTTCATAAATGATAATCATGTTGGTTACAAGTGACAAGGAGAAGGCAACTGTATTAAATACATTCTTCTCTTCAGGCTATATGAATGAAAAGGAAGGAGGGTTATAATGAACAAGACAGAAATGGTAATAAAAGTAAATTGAATGTATCCTTGAGGCTGACAGAGACCGGTGTTCAAAAAAGACAGAAGACGCTTAATGTGAATAAATCACCAGGACCAGACGGCTTACACCCAAGAGTTCTCCAAGAACTTAGCCATGTTATAGCCAGACCAGAACACCTGAATATCTCTACTTTACCAGAACAGCTATATACCTCCATACTGGACCAGGACGCCCTATATGCTTCAACACTGTAACAAGACACCTAAATACCTCCATTATATACCATGACACCTATATACCTCAATACTATAACAGGACGCCTATACACCTCCACTCTATAACAAGACACCTATATACCTCCACCTGGGTGGCTAAATACCAAGCTAAAAGGCATATTCATGAGAAGAAAAACTGCCCTTTAATAATTATAAGGCTGAAGGGTCAACATTGGCATTCCAAAACTACAAAGAGTGCAATAAAAAATGCAAGAGCGCGGTCAGGGCAGCTAAAATAGACCACGAGAGATGCAGAGCAGAGGAGGGGAAAAAAAATAATTTCAAACATATTAATAAGGTGGTGAGGTCAGAACATACTAACTCCATAAAAGATAATCAGGTTTGTTACAAGTGACAAGAAGGCGACTGTATTAAATACATTCTTCTCTTCGGGCTATACGCATGAAAAGGAGGGTTATAATAAACAAGATAGCAATCTTAATAGCAGCCAGTAAATTGAATGTATCCTTGAGGCTGACCGAGACTAGTGTTCAAAAAAGACGTGAGAAACTAATGCTGCGTACACACCACCTGACTTTTCGACATCAAAGGTCCGACAGAATGGTTCCGGCGGACCATTCGATCGTGTGTGGGCTGCAGCGGACTTTTGATTTGCAAAACTCCGACAGACTTTAGAAATGGAACATGTTTCAAATTTTTCCGCCGGAACTCTGCCGGACCCAGTTCCAGCCGAGAAATCCGCTCATGTGCATGCTAGTCCGACGGACAAAAACCGACGCGAGGGCAGCTATTGGCTACTGGCTATGAACTTCCTTATTCTAGTCCGGTCGTACGTCATCACGTTAGAATCCGTCAGACTTTGATGTGATTGTGTGTGGCCAAGTCCGTTCATTCAGAAAGTCCGTCAGAACTCCTTCAGAACTCTGCCGAAAGTCCGTCGGACCTAGTCCCTCGAAAAGTCTGGTCGTGTGTACGCGGCATTAGTGTGAATAAATCACCAGGAACAGGTGGCTTACATCCAAGGGTTCTCAAAGAACTTAGCTATGTTATAGCCAGACCAGGACACCTGAATATCTCTGGACTTATGTACATACTTGACCAGGGCACCCTATAGGCTTCAACACTATAACAAGACACCTATATACCTCAATACTATAAACGCGACACCTATATACCTCCACTCTATCAGGACACCTATATACCTACACCAGGACACCTACTGCATAGACCTCCATTCTATACCAGGGCTCCTATATAGCACCTCTTTATCACACCAGGACATCTATATATCTCTACCTGGCCACCTATATACCTCCACACTGTATAAGTAGACCTATATACCTCCACTTTATAGCAGATCACCTATATACCGCCATTTTATACCAAAACACCTACTGTATATACATCCACACTATACCAGGACACCTATATACTATAAACACCGTGTCAGGGCACTTTTATACCTCCGTCCAGTGCTGGACAGGCTGCATTGGGCCCCTCATAGGGCACCACGCTGTCCCTGAACACGTACTCACCGTAGAACGCGCCGTCTGACTTTGAAGGCTGATTATCATCTCTCGCTAATAAAATTACAATTACAGTCTGTAAATATCAGGCGGGATTTGTGTTGGCTTTTTCATCAGATCTTCTCTGAATTGTTCACACGTTGTACCGGATCTCTGTGTGGGATTCGTTCCCCTCAATCCGCCCCATAAAACACGGAGATAAAACACGGCGTCCAGTAATTCCTGAAGAAACGCGTTACAGATGGTGTTTGATTTTGCTGTGCAAATCGTTATCAGATGAAAAACAAATTTCTCATAATTGTCTTCATCAAGAAACGTAATCAGCCTGAGAAGACGGAGATTAAACTTCATTCCAGAGCCCAACGCCGTGACATCTACCGTCTTCATACAGAGACTGATGTGACTGGCTCAGTGTTCTCTGTACAGCGCTGCAGTATATGTCAGAGCTATAGAAATGTATAATAATAATAGTGCGTGACTGGGGGGGGGACATTAGAGTGTAAGCTCCTCTGGTGCAGAGATGGATGTGACTGGCTCTATGTAGTAAAAAAAAAGTTTTAGGAATAATTTCGAATGATACAAATACAGAAAATAAATGAAATCGTGTTGATCTGTATGAAATATATATATGGATGGCTGTCACTCTCCATCCTAGGAGGAGATCTGAGTGAGAACATTGGTGGGAATCTGTAGACAGCAGTCTGTTTATTTCTGCTTTCTCAGTAGGAGACATCTCCTCTTATTATGACGGATGATGTGCGATGTGACTGGTGCTCCTTTCCCCCCTCCACAACCCTGTGGCACCCCTTACTCATTTTTCCATTCCTCTTTCTCCTCTCCTTCCCCATCTTCTTCTCCTCTCCCCCCCCCCCCCCCAATCTCTTCTCTCCTGTCTTTCTTCTCTCTCCACTCCCTTCTCATCCATCTACTTTCCCCTTCTCTCTCTCCTCTATCTTCTCTTGCCTTCTGCTCTCTCTCTCCTCTCCCTCCTTTCTTTTCCCCTATCTTCTCTTGCTCTCTCTCTCCTCTACTCTCCCTCTCTCCTCCTCTATCTTCTCTTCCCTCTCCTCCTCTAGCTCACCCCCCATTCTCTCTCCTCTTCTTCTTCCTCTCCTCTTATCTCTGCTCTCTCCTCCATCTTCTCTCTCCTCTCCCCTTCTCTGTTTCTCTCTAGCCTCTATCTCCTCTCCTCTCCTCTCTCTCTGCGCCCCCTTCTCTTTCCTATCTCCTATTCTCTCCCTCTTTACCCTGTCCCTTCTCCCTTTCTCTCTCCACCTCCCTCTCATCTATCTACTCTCCCCTTCTCTCTCTCTCTCCTTTCCCTGTCCCTCTCCTTTATCTTCTCTTCCCTTCTCTCTCTCTCTCTCTCCTCCTCTATCTCACCCCCCTTCTCTCCCTCTCTCTCCTCCACCCTTCTCTCTCTCCTCTCCCTATCTTCTCTCTCCTCTTCTCCCCCTTCTATTTGCTCTCTATCCTCTATATTCTCTCTCCTTTCCTCTCCCCTTCTCCGTTTCTATCTCTCCTCTCCCATTCTCTCTTGCCTCTATCTCCTCTCTCTCCTCCCCCATCCTATCTCCTCTCCCCTTCTCTCTCTTTACCCTGTCCCCTCTCCTGTCTTCTTACTCCCCCTCCCTCCCTTTTCTCTCTTTCCTCTCCCCTATCTTCTCTCCTCCACCTCCTCTCCCCTATCTTCTCTCCTCCATCTCCTCTCCCCTATCTTCCCTCCTCCATCTCCTCTCCCCTATCTTCTCTCCTCCATCTCCTCTCCCCTATCTTCTCTCCTCCATCTCCTCTTTGCTCACCTCTCCCCTATCCCCCCCCTTCTCTCTGCTCTCTCTTCTCTCTCCCCTTCTTGGTTTCTCCCTCTCCCCCCCCCCAATCCCTTCTATTTCTCTCCTGTCCCCCTTATTTTTTCTCTCCACTTTCCCTCAACTCTTTCCCTCTCTTTTCACCCCCCCCTTTTCTCCTCTCCCTCTTGTCTTCCCCTCTCTTTTCACTCCCCCCCCCTCTTTCTCTCCCTCTTCCTCTTGTCTTCCCCTCTCTTTTCTTGCTCTCCCACCCCCCCCCTTCTCTCCCCCCTCCTTACTTCCTCTCCTTTCCCTTATCTTTCTCTCCTATCACTCCCCCTCTTCTCTCTCTCCCTCCTCCTTCCCCTGCATTTCCTCTCCCCCTCATCTCACCCTGTCTTTTTTCTTTTCTACCCCTCCCTTTTCTCCATCTCCTCTCACTCTCTCTTTCCTCCTTTTTTCTCTCCCCCCCATCTTTTTTCTCTCCTCTCCCTTTCTCCTCCTTCCCGTCTTTCCTCTCCTTTTTTTCTCTCCTCTCTCTCCCTCTCTCTCCTCTCCGTATCACACACACGGGGTAACACGTCCTCACACCTGATCCGCCTTTCTCCCAGCTGGAGTCCTGTGTGTCAGGAAGGGCGGTGTGTCGCTGTCAGGGGGATCATTGGGCTCGGATCGGTTTCTCGGATCCCCGGCGGTGTTGTATTAAAGCTGAGAGCCGGGGATTAGCGGGGAGCGAGGATCCATGCTGGGATAAATCAGAACTTCTGACGCTCCCTGCCAGGTACAAGGACAATCAGGCAGGAGAAACGGGCGGCGGGCTCTGTGGGGCTCCTTCACACGTCATGCAATTAGCAGGGAGTGAATTTGATGGAATGGTGTCCTCCTGTCAGCGGGGTCCCTGTGGAAGCCCTCACAGGACTGCAGACAAGGCCAGCCATGACATGGGCTTTGCTCAGTACTGTAGCTATGACTCTCCATTGGGGTGAACAGCTCCTTCCGGGTTTTGGTCATTGTACCCAGGATGGCTAGGGTGAGACAGCAACAGTTTCCATACCCAATAGACTGCCTAGGCTGAGATGATGTCATCAGTCTGCTGCAGGCAAGAGGAAGCATTTTCTCAGTCTCCTCTCCTCCAGTTACTTTGCCCAGGCTGAGATGATGTCAACGAGGGATGAGCTGATTATTTGGCAGCCTGCTTCAGAAACTAACACAAGAATAGGCCTTTTAATGAGTGAAATAAGTATTTGACCCTTTGCAAAACATAACTTAGTACTCGGTGGCGAAACCCTTGTGGGCAATCGCAGAGGTCAGGCGTTTCTGGTAGTTGGCCACCAGGTTTCCACATCTCAGGAGGGATTTTGTCCTCTTTGCAGATCCTCTCCAAGTCATTAAGGCTTCCAGGCTGACGTTTGGTAACTCCAACCTTCAGACCTTAATCACATAGAAAATATGTGGAGGGATCTGGAGACTTCAGGACCTTAATGTGCTTCTTCTTGAGCCACTCCTTTGTTGCCTTGGCCGTGTGTTTTGGGTCATTGTCATGGTGGAAGACCCATCCAGAACCCATTTTCAATGCCCTGGCTGCGGTAAAGTTGTTCTGTCCCCTTAGCAGAAAAACACCCCCAAAGCATAATGTTTCCACCTCCATGTATGACGGCGGGGGATGGTGTTCTTGGGGTAGTCAGCATTCTCCTTCATGGTGAGTTGAGTTGATGCCAAAGAGCTCGATTTTGGTCTCATCTGACCACAACACTTTCCCCCAGTTCTCCTCTGAACCATTCAGATGTTCATTGGCAACCTTCAGACGGGCTGTACATGTGATTTCCTGAGCAGGGGGGACCTTGCGGGTGCTGCAGGATTTCAGTCCTTCGCGGTGTAGTGTGTCACCAATTGTTTTCTTGGTGACTATGGTCCCGGCTGCCTTGAGATCATTGACCAGATTCTCCCGTGTAGTTCTGGGCTGATCCCTCACCGTTCTCACCATCATTGGAACTCCACGAGGGGAGATCTTCCATGGAGCCCCAGACCGAGGGAGATTGACCGCTATTTTGTGTTTCTTCCATTTGCAAATAATCAAACCAACTGTTGTCACCTCTCACCAAGCTGCTTGGCGATGGTCTTGTAGTCCATCCCAGCCTTGTGTAGGTCCACAATCTTCTCCCTGACATCCTTGGACAGCTCTTTGGTCTTGGCCATGGTGGAGAGATTGGAATCTGATTGATTGCTTCTGTGGACAGGTGTCTCTTATACAGGTAACAAGCTGAGATTAGGAGCACTCCCTTTGAGAAGAGTGTTCCTAATCTCAGCTCATTACCTGTATAGAAGACACCTGGGAGCCAGAAATCTTGCTGATTGATAGGGGATCAAATACTTATTTCACTCATTAAAATGCAAATCAATTTATAACTTTTTTAAACGCGTTTTTTTTCTGGATATTTTTGTAGTTATTCTGTCTCTCACTGTTAAAATAAACCGACCATTAAAATGATAGACTGATTATTTATTTGTCAGTGGGCAAACGTAGACAATCAGCAGGGGGTCAAATACTTTTCTTCCCCCTCACTGTAAGCAGTAAGGTGCACATGAGAAATCTTTGTTTGGGGTTCCCCTTTAACCTGCCCTGTTCTTGACTTTATTGCCAGTTTAACCACTTCAATATTGGGCACTTAACCCCCCACTTCCTGCCCAGGCCATTTTCAGCTTTCAGCGCTGTCACACTTTGAATGACAATTGCGCCGCCACGCAACACTGTATCCATGTGAATTTTTTTTAATCATTTCTTCACACAAATGGAGCTTTCTTTTGATGGTATTTAATCACTTCTGGGTTTTTTATTTTTTCCTAAAAAAAACAAAACAAAGAAAAATAACAAAAACTTTGAAAAAAAAAAAAAGTTTCTTAGTTTCTGTCAGTAAATTTTATAAATAAGTAATTTTTCTCCTTCACTGATGTGCACAGATGAGCTGGCACTGATGTGCGCTGATTAGGTGGCACTGATAAGGAGGTATGAATATTCCTCACTTATGGGCACTGATAAGCACTGATGGGTGTCACTGGTGGGCACTGGGTACAGATAGGTGGCATTGATGGGTGTCACTGGTGGGCACTGGGCACAGATAGGTGGCACTGATGGGTGTCACCGGTGGGCACAGATAGGCGGTACTGGTGGGCACAGATAGGTGGCACTGATGAGCATTGATAAGCAGCAGTGATGAGCATTAATGGATGGCACTGATAGCCAGCACTGACTGGCATCACTAATGGCCAATGATTGGTGGCAATTGTGGGCACTGATTGCTGGCAGTGGTGGGCACACATTTCTGGCACTTAATTGTAATCAGGGCACTGATGAGCAGTGCCCTGATTACATCCCTAGATGTCCTCTGATTGGCTCTCCTCACCCTCTGTCAGTGTGAGGCGAGGAGCGCCGATTACCGGCATCTCCGTGTTTACATGTGACTGGCTGTGATTGGCCGCAGCTCTTTACACAGATCGGGGTAGCTAGGACACGGCGTGGCCACCGTGCTGCACACCCCTGGGAAGCGCAAAAGCGGTCATTCTGGGGAGGCCGCCATATGACGTCCACCCAGAACGAGAGCCGTACCGCCATCATATGACGTCCACCCAGAACGAGAGCCGCGCCGCCATCATATGACGTCCACCCAGAACGAGAGCCGTGCCGCCATCATATGACGTCCACCCAGAACGAGAGCCGTGCCGCCATCATATGACGTCCACCCAGAACGAGAGCCGCTCCGCCATCATATGATGTCCACCCAGAACGAGAGCCGTGCCGCCATAATATGACGTCCACCCAGAAGGAGAGCCGTGCCGCCATCATATGACATCCACCCAGAACGAGAGCCGCTCCGCCATCATATGACGTCCACCCAGAACGAGAGCCGCGCCGCCATCATATGACGTCCACCCAGAACGAGAGCCGTGCCGCCATCATATGACGTCCACCCAGAACGAGAGCCGCTCCGCCATCATATGATGTCCACCCAGAACGAGAGCCGTGCCGCCATAATATGACGTCCACCCAGAAGGAGAGCCGTGCCGCCATCATATGACATCCACCCAGAACGAGAGCCGCTCCGCCATCATATGACGTCCACCCAGAATGAGAGCCGTGCCGCCATCATATGACATCCACCCAGAAGGAGAGCCGCGCCGCCATCATATGACGTCCACCCAGAATGAGAGCCGTGCCGCCATCATATGACATCCACCCAGAAGGAGAGCCGCGCCGCCATCATATGACGTTCACCCAGAATGAGAGCCGTGCCGCCATCATATGACATCCACCCAGAAGGAGAGCCGCGCCGCCATCATATGACGTCCACCCAGAAGGAGAGCCGTGCCACCATCATATGACATCCACCCAGAACGAGAGCCGCGCCGCCATCATATGACGTCCACCCAGAACGAGAGCCGTGCCGCCATAATATGACGTCCACCCAGAATGAGAGCCGCTCCGCCATCATATGACGTCCACCCAGAATGAGAGCCGCTCCGCCATCATATGACGTCCACCCAGAACGAGAGCCGCTCCGCCATCATATGACGTCCACCCAGAACGAGAGCCGCACCGCCATCATATGACGTCCACCCAGAAGGAGAGCCGCCATCATATGACGTCCACCCAGAACGAGAGCCGTGCCGCCATCATATGACGTCCACCCACAATGAGAGCCGCTCCGCCATCATATGACGTCCACCCAGAATGAGAGCCGCTCCGCCATCATATGACGTCCACCCAGAATGAGAGCCGCACCGCCATCATATGACGTCCACCCAGAAGGAGAGCCGCCATCATATGACGTCCACCCACAATGAGAGCCGCTCCGCCATCATATGACGTCCACCCAGAATGAGAGCCGCGCCGCCATCATATGACGTCCACCCAGAATGAGAGCCGCACCGCCATCATATGACATCCACCCAGAACGAGAGCCGCACCGCCATCATATGACGTCCACCCAGAACGAGAGCCGCGCCGCCATCATATGACGTCTGCCCAGAACGAGAGCCGTGCCGCCATCATATGACGTCCACCCAGAACGAGAGCCGTGCCACCATCATATGACGTCCACCCAGAACGAGAGGCCGCGCCGCCATCATATGAGATCCACCCAGAACGAGAGTCGCGCCGCCATCATATGACGTTGAACGAGAGCCGTGCCGCCCAGACGTCATTTGATGACCGGCGTGTGGGAAGAGGTTAAAGGAGCAGTCCGCCTAGGAGTGAATCCTGAATTGTCAGTTCAGGGTGGAGACACCCTTTTGGAAACGCTCCCTCCGCCTCGCTGTAACAACCTTCATTTACATGAGGATGGCGGCGGAGTGCGCCCGCGTCTATGGAATGGGGGCGGCACAGAGACCCCAGGGCGCCCTCTACTGACGGAGCTCCATATAGACGGCGGAGTCAATGTCACCTCTCATATAGGAGCCGCCGCTGTCCCCCCGACGCTCTCTGACAGGCATGACGGGTGACCTTACAGATGAGCGGCGTCTGCATCCTTTTGGGAGCTCCGGCTCTAATCAGCGCTGCCCAGCCAGCCTGGCGGGATAATTAATCCATCGGCGGATCACCGGCACTTCCATCACAGAGGCTCCTCTGGGCACGGGGTGGCGGCACGTCAGGAGCTGAGCGAGGAGCTACACCAAGGGTAGTGGAGGAGACCGCCAACACCTGATTATTAAAGCATGACCCCAGTTTAAACTAAATATTTCCAGCACCAGAGCGGTTAAGACTAGTAAAGTGGACCAGTCATCTGATATATTCATACGAGTCAGTGTGATACTTCCAGGACTTCTCTCTCCAGAAGGACGCCACCATCTTTGTACCCCTATCTACTTCCTGGACTGAGATGACACAATCCTGTAAATCCTGGTATTCGCAAATTGTCTGACACAGGTCAGCCCCCTGCTGCAGCCTCTCAACTTGTGACTTGATACAAAGTTACAATCTACACTCACCGGCCACTTTATTAGGTACACCTGTTCAATTGCTTGGAAACCCAAATTGCTAATCAGCCAATCACATGATATGAATAGTAAGTGTTACTGAGCTGCAGCAGAGAGAAATCAGACCTCCAGCCGGTTAGGACTGTGCTGTGTGGCAGAGCTGTGCAAATCTCAGGACTGGATGGACAGAAATGACAAATCCTTTGGCAGATTTAGGCTGGCCATACACAAAACAATTCTCTTATTCATTTTTCTTTAGATTTACCTTCAACTATGTAATGCAGGGGTCGGCAACCTGAGGCCCAAGGGGTGCACCCAGCCCGCCACCGCTAGATGTCCGGTGAGACACCCGGACATTTTTGCCGCTGTCCTCTCAGTTGGATAGCTGCAAGAAGGTGATTGGGTACCAGGGCGATCCTAGCAACCAATCACCAGCCTGTTAATGTGAAAAGTTAACCAGCAGTTCCCGCTCCCATCCAGCTCTGTGATATTGATCTCTGCTCGCTGTACACCTGTGTAAGGTAGGAGAGTTCTACCTACATAGTGTGTGTGTGGTGGAGGGGGGGGGGGACAACACAGGACACTATGCGGGGTGGGGAGGAGAGGACACTATGGGGGGAGAGGACACTGTGGGGGGGGGGGACAGAGGACACTGTGGGGGGGACAGACAGAGGACACTATACAAGAGACAGACAGAGGACACTATGGGGACAATGACAAAGGACACCATGGGGTCGGGACAGAGGACACTATGGGGGGGCGCAGAGGACACTATGGGGGGAGCAGAGGACACTATGGGGGGGAGCAGAGGACACTATGGGGGGGGGGGTAGTGGACACTATGGGGGGGACAGAGGACACTATGAGTGGGGATAGACAGAGGACACTATGGGGAGGGAAGAGGACACTATGGGGGGGACAGAGGACACTGTGGGGGGGGCAGAGGACACTATGGTGGGGACAGATGGGGGGACAGACAGAGGACACTATGGGGGGACAGAGGACACTATGGGGGGGACAAAGGACACTATGGGGAGACAGATAGGGGGCAGACAGAGGACACTATGGGGGGGCAGAGGACACTATGGGGGGGGCAGAGGACACTATGGGGGGCAGAAGACATTATGGGGGGACAGGGGACACTATGGCACTATGGGTGGGGACAGAGGACACTATGGGGGGGGACAGAGGACACTATGGGGGGACAAAGGACACTATGGGGGGACAAAGGACACTATGGCACCATGGGTGGGGACAGAGGACACTATGGGGGGGACAGAGGACACTATGGGGGGGACAAAGGACACTATGGGGGGGACAGACAAAGGACACTATGGGGGGGACAAAGGACACTATGGGGGGTGACAAAGGACACTATGGGGGGGACAGACAAAGGACACTATGGGGGGGACAGACAAAGGACACTATGCGGGGGACAGACAAAGGACACTATGGGGAGGGGACAGAGGACACTACGGGGGGGGGAGAGGACACTATGGGGGGAACAGAGGACACTATGGGAGGCAGAGGACACTATGGGAGGCAGAGGACACTATGGGAGGCAGGAGGACACTATGGGGGGAACAGAGGACACTATGAGGGGCAGAGGACACTATGGGGGGGGGGGCAGAGGACACTATGGGGGGAACAGAGGACACTATGGGAGGCAGAGGACACTATGAGGGGCAGAGGACACTATGGGGGGGGGCAGAGGACACTATGGGGGGGACACTATGAGGGGGCAGAGGACACTATGGGGGGGAACAGAGGACACTATGGGGGGGGGGGAACAGAGGATACTATGAGGGGGCAGAGGACACTATGGGGGGGGGGAACAGAGGACACTATGGGGGGGGGGCAGAGGACACCATGGGGGGGGAACAGAGGACACTATGGGGGGGGGGACAGAGGACACTATGGGGGGGGGGACAGAGGACACTATGGGAGGCAGAGGACACTATGAGGGGCAGAGGACACTATGGGGGGGGGGCAGAGGACACTATGGGGGGGACACTATGAGGGGGCAGAGGACACTATGGGGGGGAACAGAGGACACTATGGGGGGGGGGGAACAGAGGATACTATGAGGGGGCAGAGGACACTATGGGGGGGGGGAACAGAGGACACTATGGGGGGGGGGGCAGAGGACACCATGGGGGGGGAACAGAGGACACTATGGGGGGGGGGACAGAGGACACTATGGGGGGGGGGACAGAGGACACTATGGGGGGGGGGAACAGAGGACACTATGGGGGGGGGAACAGAGGACACTATGGGGGGGGGAACAGAGGACACTATGGGGGGGGGGGAACAGAGGACACTATGGGGGGGGAACAGAGGACACTATGGGGGGGGGAACAGAGGACACTATGGGGGGGGGAACAGAGGACACTATGGGGGGGGGGAACAGAGGACACTATGGGGGGGGGGGGAACAGAGGACACTATGGGGGGGGGGGGGGAACAGAGGACACTATGGGGGGGGGGGGGAACAGAGGACACTATGGGGGGGGGGGGGGAACAGAGAACACTATGGGGGGGGGAACAGAGAACACTATGGGGGGGGGGAACAGAGGACACTATGGGGGGGGGGAACTGAGGACACTATGGGGGGGGGGGGACAGAGGACACTATGGGGGGGACAGAGGACACTATGGGGGGGGGACAGAGGACACTATGGGGGGGGACAGAGGACACTATGGGGGGGGGAACAGAGGACACTATGGGGGGGGGGGGGAACAGAGGTCTGTCACTCTGATCTCTCCTCCTATCAGCAAGCTCCTTGCACTTCAGCAGAACAGATTGGCTCCTCTGTGCTGCTTCTCCTTCCCCTTTACTGAGCTCTGCTGTCCAAGATATGGCCCGCCCCTTTCACTGATTTTTAATTGTTGAGGCTCAGCGTCACATGTGGGTGTTACCTATGGAAATGCACTCTGCCTAGGACCGCCCACTCCTCCAGTCCGACACCAACCCTTCAAATAATTTGCAGAACTCCTCCCACTGCTTGCATCAGGGCTGAGAGCTCTTGAGATGAGTACTGAAGGCGGGGGTTGGTGTGATTTCAGGAACCTGTGTTGGTCCCGCCCACCAGCCACAATCTGCCTGCATTGCATAGAGAAGCACAGAGATCCGGTGATGATAGCATTGGGCCCAAAATTAGATATGAAATGAAAACGGAAAGGTTTTATTTAAGAATTGAACTTGGCGCTCGGCGGGTAAAGAGTCAAGACTGGCGCTTGGGAAGGTAAGCTGCGCTGATGGGACAGCGTATGTCTCTCGCCAAGAAAATCGAATTCTCTTCCAGCGGCTCGCGTCAATACTGGATTACTCACGCTTGTAATTTATTGGTACAGCAATCGGCTGATTTACAGCTCGCCGTTCCTCCGCCGCGGCTTCCCTAATGAAGCGGGTGACGGGAGGCCGAGCGACGTGTAAATAAACAGATACAAGCTGTACGCTCATTACACGATTAAGCCAAAGGCTCCTGACGCAATGGGCCGGACATTAGCCGGTAAGGACAGCGCTGTATATGGAGGAAGAGGGGCAAGCAGCTCAATCAATGAACGGCACAATAAAAAATGGTGGATAAGAGGCGGTGCGTCAGCGCTGATAACACTGCGGCAGATTTAGTTTTTCTGATCCCCGGAATGGTTTTATTAGTCGTTGATCCCACCAGCAGCCACTTCCTGCAACAAGGTGACAACGCTGCTGGTGGATCTGCCGGGAAACTCACAGCAGCGTTGTCACTGTGTGGACAGGGCAGGCTAAAGCTAGAATGTGAAAATAGTAAAGGGCAAAAGTACGACCCGACACCTTCCAGAGGGATGCACAATGGAAACCATTTTCATACCTCAATTTCCAAAAATGTCAGAGTATTGCAATGAAGAAGTTGGAGTGCAAAAACCCCCAGCATTGGTGTCAGTGAGTGCAATAATAACCCCCAGCATTGGTGTCAGTGAGTGCAATAATAACCCCCAGTATTGGTGTCACTGGACACAATAATAATCCCCAGCACTGGTGTCAGTAGACGCTATAATAACCCCAACATTGGTGTCAGTAAGTGTAATATGCACCCCCAGCAGTGGTGTCAGTGGATGGAATAATAAACCCTAGCAGTGGTGTCAGTGAATGGGATAAGAACCCCAGCATTGGTGTCTGTGGCTGTAATAATAACCCCCAGCATTGGTATCAGTGGATGTAATAATAAACCCTAGCATTGTTATCAGTGGATGTAATAATAACCCCCAGCATTGGTGTAAGTGGATGTAATAATAACCACCAGCACTGGTGTCAGTGGATGTAATAAGAACCCCCAGCACTGGTGTCAGTGGATGTAATAATAACCCCCAGCATCAGTGTCAGTGGATGTAATAATAACCCCCAGCATTGGTGTTAGTGGATGTAATAATAACCCCCAGCATTGGTATCAGTGGATGTAATAATAACCCCCAGCACTGATACCAGTGGATGTAATAATAGCCCCCAGCACTGGTATCAGTGGATGTAATAATAACCCCAAGCATTGGTGTCAGTGGATGTAATAATAACCCCCGGCACTGGTGTCAGTGTATGTAATAATGACCCCCAGCATTGGTGTCAGTGTATGTAATAATGACCCCCAGCATTGGTGTCAGTGGATGTAATAATAACCCCCAGCACTGGTATCAGTGGATGTAATAATAACCCCCAGCATTGGTATCAGTGGATGTAATAATATCCCCCAGCACTGATACTAGTGGATGTAATAATAACCCCCAGCACTGGTATCAGTGGATGTAATAATAACCCCAAGCATTGGTGTCAGTGGATGTAATAATAACCCCCAGCATCGGTGTTAGTGGATGTAATAATAACCCCCAGCACTGGTATCAGTGGATGTAATAATAACCCCAAGCATTGGTGTCAGTGGATGTAATAATAACCCCCAGCATCGGTGTTAGTGGATGTAATAATAACCCCCAGCATCGGTGTTAGTGGATGTAATAATAACTTCCAGCACTGGTATCAGTGGATGTAATAATAACCCCCAGCACTGGAATCAGTGGATGTAATAATAACCCCAAGCATTGGTGTCAGTAGATGTAATAATAACCCCCAGCATCGGTGTTAGTGGATGTAATAATAACCTCCAGCACTGGTATCAGTGGATGTAATAATAACCCCAAGCATTGGTGTCAGTGGATGTAATAATAACCCCCAGCACTGGTGTCAGTGAACGTAATAATAACCCCCAGCACTGGTATCAGTGGATGTAATAATAACCCCCAGCACTGGTGTCAGTGAACGTAATAATAACCCCCAGCACTGGTGTCAGTGAATGTAATAATAAGCCCCAGCATTGGTGTCTCTCCAGGCCAGGACTTGTACTATGGGTGGAGATAACTCACAGCACGGTTTCTCTCTTTCAGTGCCAGCGGCTAGAACACAGTGCCCAGCGCTGCCGCTCTGCTTCCTGTATGGTGCTCAACAGCCCGTGGGCCGCGCGTAGAGCGCGGGGGACTTGATGCTGCATTGCTGTGCTTCTAGGAATGAGCACACAATCAATCGGTTTCCCGACACACAGGGAAACGTGTGGTCCTTCAGCAGACACATGGTCGTGCCATTAATTGTTAAAGGTAGCCCCACTCATCTACAAAACGTGTTTCATGCCGTTTGGTGCGACGCGTTTATGGCAAAGAGTCGGGGACTTCTTTTCCATATTCCTCGCTCTAAAGGGAGCTCAATCACACGCTCAACAGGTTTGTATTGAGGCTCTGGATGCTGTACGGCCCACATACGGCTGTGTGCATGAGCCCCAGGGGTCAGCAACCTTTTCCCTCTTAAGGGCCGGATTCAATGTATGTGAATGCATGGAGGGCCACATTCATCTGCTAATAAATGAAGAAAATAAGATAACTAACATGTCACGCTTCAAAATTGCGCACACAAAATTGGCGATTAACGTCAGTACTTAAAAATCTCCATAAGCGCTGCTTTAAAAAATGTCTACAGGTTACGAGTTCAGAGTTACAGAGGAAGTCTAGTGCTAGAATTATTGCTCTCACTCTGACGATCGCGGCGATATCTCACATGTGTGGTGCAAATACCGCCCCAAAGCACCTTGTCCCCATGTTGGTGAGGACAAGGGGTTGTCGGGGACTGCGTAATCTGGATGCCCCCTTTAACAAGGGTACCCCCAAAAACCAGCCCCCTTCCCGAGGTGAATGAGTAGGGGGTACCCCTACCCATTTACCTAAAAAAAAAAAAATGTGAAAAATAAACATAATACACAGGTTTTTAACAAATTTTATTGAGGCAACTCTGGATCTTTTCCCTCTTCTGGTGTCGTCTTCCCCCTCTTCCGATCCTTCTCCCCTCTCTGTTTCTTTTCCTCTCTCCGCTGTCTTCTCGCTCTTTTGCCAGGTCTTCTCACACTGCTCTTCTTCCGATGTTGATTCAACGCGAATGTCTTATATATCGGCATGGGGCGGGGGCCACCCGATGATGTAATTTTGAGGCCACGCCCCGTGTGATGTCACCACTCGATGCATGATGGAGGGTGATGTCACAAGGGGAGTGGCCTACAAATTACGTCATTGGGTGGCCACGGCCCATGCCAATAGAAGACATTGCACACGGCGGACCCAGCATTAAACCGGGAGATCGCTTTGAGTCAACATCGGAAGAAGAGCAGTGGGAGAAGACCCGTCAAAAGAGCGAGAAGACAGCAGAGAGAGGAGACAGCGGAGAAGACCCGGCAAAAGAGCAAGAAAACTTGGCAAAAGAGTGAGAAGACAGCGGAGAGAGGAGACAGCGAAGACCCGGCAAAAGAGCGAGAAGACCCGGCAAAAGAGCGAGAAGACCCGGCAAAAGAGCGAGAAGACCCGGCAAAAGAGCGAGAAAACCCAGCCAAACAGCGAGAAGACCTGGCAAAAGAGCGAGAAGACAGCGGAGAGAGGAGACAATGAAGACCCGGCAAAAGACCGAGAAGACCCGGCAAAAAGACAGAGAAGACCCGGCAAAAAGACAGAGAAGACCCGGCAAAAAGACAAAGAAGACCCGGCAAAAAGACAGAGAAGACCCGGCAAAAGACCGAGAAGACCCGGCAAAAGAAGCGAGAAGACCCGGCAAAAAGAGCGAGAAGACCCGGCAAAAGACCGAGAAGACCCGGCAAAAGACCGAGAAGACCCGGCAAAAAGAGCGAGAAGACCCGGCAAAAAGAGCGAGAAGACCCGGCAAAAAGAGCGAGAAGACCCGGCAAAAAGAGCGGGAAGACCCGGCAAAAAGAGCGAGAAGACCCGGCAAAGAGAGCGAGAAGACCCGGCAAAAAGAGCGAGAAGACCCGGCAAAAAGAGCGAGAAGACCCGGCACAAAAGAGCGAGAAGACAGCGGAGAGAGGAGAAGAACTGGCAGAGGGGGAAGACGTCGCCAGAAGAGGGAGAAGAGCCGGAGCTGCCTTAATAAAATATTAAAAACCTGTGTGGAGTGTTTATTTTTGACACTCTTTTTTAGGTGAATGGGTAGAGGTACGACGTACCCCGTGAATAAATTAACAAACTAATAATAAATAATAATATATTTTTATTATTATTATTGTAATATTATAACAATAATAATAATAGAAATGTATTATTATTATTTTTTATTATTAATTTGTTCCGTTCCATTTGTTTAGATGCGGCATTCCTTGTTTCGGATAATTCAGAACTTCGGATAAATTTGTATTCGCTACGTTCACTAACAGCCAAATTAGAAAGGAAATTCCAATACCTAGAATTTAATAGTTAGTAATAGTTATTAGTTATTATTTCATATTTTCGAATTTTCGTATTTTCTGAATTCCCGAATTTTCAAATATTCACATTTATAAATATTTGTAAAAATTTTTTTAACTGGGTTTCGTTCATTTGGATTTTTCCGAATTAACAAATTTGTCAAAATTTGTTAAAAAAATAATTTGGAACTAAACAAATTGCGCATGTCTAATAAGACCCCAATTCCCTCCTTTGCACTTAAAAGCCTTCAAAATGCTTGGCCATTTTGAAAGCTGTCATTTTTTTTTTTTTTTTATTTGGCGCCTTTAAGTCTTCTGTAAACCAGAAGTGACATCACTTCCGGGTTACCAGATCGAAGCCGAGATTCCGGCTTTGTTCGGGTCTCTGGCCAGCCGACTGTTGGACTCAGACCTCCCGGTGGGACGGTAGAGCCCAGGCGAGGCCGGGGAAGGAGGGGACGTCCCCTCCCGCTGCTTGTTGGGGTTTAACAGCTGAGCGCCTTCTTAGCCGCATCGGTTGTTATCCCAAGAAAGCCGACCGCCGGCTCTACAAAGATGTCTGCGGGCCGGGTGCACCGACAGGCCGGGCATTTAGTGGCAGCAGGCCGCAGGTTGCCAACCCCTGCTCTATGTGTACGATAATTTTTTTTTTTGCACCTGCATAAATCCCCGTTATATACATGGATAGATTTGTAACAATTTTTATTTAAATATTATGTTCAATCGTTCTTAACCCCTTGAGGCCAATGCAGGGCCCGGGACAAGGGGTGGGCAGGAGGGTAGGCTGCCCCTGGCGCAATGTTTTATTGCAGGGGCACCCTGACCCTAACCCTAAGGGAAAGGGGGGCGCAGTTTGGCATCTTTGCCCTGGGCGCTGGATGACCTTGTCCCGGCACTGCGCCAATGTTACGCAAATGTGTGGCCTTGGGCTTGAAGGGGATGTACCGGGATGATGCGTGCAGCCACTAACAATTTTTTATTTATTTTTTTATAGCCGACGGTCGGCTTTCTTTTACTAACAATGCGGCTAAACAGGCGCTCGGCTATTATTACAAAACGGTGGGAAGGAACATCCCCCCTCCCCCTCCATCCAGCATTCACCCGGGCTCTCCCGTCCCTCCACCTGACCCAGAAACCCAATCGAAACCGGAATCGGCTTGATCGGGTCTCGGATCTAGCAACCCGGAAGTGACATCATGACATCACTTCCGGGTTACCAAAGATTTAAAGGCGGCACATTAAAAAAAAAAAAAAAAAAAAAAATGACAGCCAAACTTTTTTTTTTTTAGTGCAAAGGAGGAATTTGGGGTCTCATAGACCCCTCGATCCCTCCATAACGAGGTCCTGTCACTGCCTTGAACGGTCACACAGGATGCTTACATTCTTTGTGGCAGCAATAAAAAAACGGGGGGGAACAGGAACGCACATCGCTCCTGTGCGATCCGCAGCTGGTTTCCAGAGTGAACCGAGACTCAGTGTTTGCTATTGTGATTAGCCCGGTCTGTACCATGTGATCACTGTGGTCAATCGCAGTTAGCAACACAACACTGAATGGCATGAAAGAATGCCATCTACTGTGTACAATTGTCATGTTGATCTGCTGTGATTGGTCACAGTGATCACGTTGTACTGGCAAGTGGGCCGCTATTCTAAATCAGCCATCGGCCATATAGCGCCGGAGGAGGCGCACGTGAGGCAGGAGGTTCTCCTGGAATGACAAAGGTCTGGTCCAGCCGTCAATTGGCGATAGGATGGGCGGGAAGTGGTTAAATAAAATAAATATTTAAAGCACTCTCGCCCTCCTGTGATCACGCATCAGATGTGGACGCATACGTAAGTCCCACGCACATGTGTAAACACACCACGCTTATGAGCTATTGTCGCAAACTTCAGAGTGAGATCAATACTTCTATCACCCGACCCTCTGTGTAACTCTAAACTGATAACCTGTAAAAGGCGCTTAAAGTGTCGCCTATAGAGATTTTTAAGTACTGTAGATTGGCGTTGTTGCACGGATGTACGCAATTTTTAAGTGTGATGTGTTTGGTATCTGTTTACTCAGCAGAACATCATCTTTTATATTTGACCCAGAAATGTGGGTATTATATTGCGTTTGTGTGTATTTTTTCTTTAACCACTTCACCCCCGGAAGAATTTACCCCCTTCCTGACCAGATCGCTTTTTGCGATTTTGGCACTGCGTCGCTTTAACTGACAATTGCGCGGTTGTGGCGACGTGGCTCCCATATATTATATATACACACACACACACACACACACACACACACACACACACTCACCACCTACTTTATTAGGTACACCTGTTCAATTGCTTAGTAGCACAAATTGCTAATCCGGCCAATCACATTGCGGCAACTCAATGCATTTAGGCACCTATACGTGGTGAAGACGACTTGCTGAAGATCAAACCGAGCATCAGAATGGGGATAGGAAGGGGACTGAAGTGACTTTGGACGTGGCATGGTTGTTGGTGGCAGACGGGGCCGGTCTGAGTATTTCTGGGATTTTCACACCCAACCATCTCTCAGGTTTACAGAGAATGGTGGGGAAAAAAAAGAGAAAATATCCAGTGAGCGGAGGCTGTGTGGGGGAAAATGCCTTGCTGATGTCAGAGGAGAATGAGCAGATGATAGAAAGGCGACAGCAACTCAAATAAGCACTCGTTACACCCAAGGTATGCAGAATACCTTCTCTGAACACACAACACATACAGCCTTGAAGCAGATGGACTACAGCAGCAGCAGCAGCAGCAGCAGCAGACCACACCGGGTGCCACTCCTATCAATAAGAACAGGAAACTGAGGCTACAATTGGCACAGGATCACCAAAATTGGACAATAGAAGATTGGAAAAACATTGCCTCGTCTGATGAGTCTGGATTTCAGCTGCGACATTCAGATGGTGTGGTCAGAATTTGGTGCATGGATCCGTCCTGCCTTGTATCACTGGTTCAGGCTAGTGGTGGGGGTGTAATTACGTGGGGGATATTTTCTTGGCACACTTTGGGCCCCTTAGTACCAACTGGGCATTATTTAATCACCACGGCCTACCTGAGTATTGTTGCTGACCACGTCCATCCCTTTATGACTACAGTGTCCCCATCTTCTGATGGCTCCTTCCAGCAGGATAATGCTCCATGTCACAAAGCTCCAATCATCTCACCACTGGACAATGAGGTCCCTGTCCTCCAATGGCTCCACACTCACCACATCTCATCCAATAGAGGACCTTTGGGATGTGGTGGGATGGGAGATTGGCATCATGGATGGGCAGCCAACAAATCTTCAGGAACTGTGTGATGTTATGATGTCACTATGGAGCGAAATCTCTGAGGAATGTCTCCAACACCTTGTTGTATCTCTGCCACCAAGAATGAAGGCAAGAGGGGGTCCAACCCACTACTAGCAAGGGGGACCTAATTAAGTGGCCGGTGAGTGGATAATGTTTGTGGGTCAAGAAGTGTCAGGATAGGTCCGGTAATGAAGTGGTTAATATAATATTGAGAAATACAACTTCATTGTACAATTCAATATGAAGAAAAGGAAAACATTTTCAGAAATATGAGGGGTGGGGGGGGGGTTGGTTTTGGGGTTGCACCGCTCGCGGTGTAGACGGGTCCTCTGTGTTTTCATTTTGTTGCGGTAATTAATGGAAACATTCATCAGAAGTGGAAGGCGAGCGGTGAAGGGCCATCTGGAGACGCAGCTCATTAGAGGAAAAAGTCCTTAAGGCTTCGGAATGCTTCCCACTCCTCGGCGTGACAAACACAGCTGGGCCGGCACGGATACGGATTTAAAGTGCATTTCCACCTTTAATGAAAAACTGGGAGAACTTTAAATTTGTTCCATATTCCCAATTGCTGCTTACGTTTTTTTCACTTGCTCTTCTCTGAAAACTCCAAAACAACTTCCCGCCCGGCCATCAATTTACTATCGGCTAGGCGGGAGTTGGTGGCCAGGCGAGAATTCACCGCTCCCGTCATTGAAATCAATGGTCAGCGCTGCCAAAGTGCCTGCAAAGCGATTCGGCAGCAGCGCTTTTAACACTTTGTTCGGCCGCTAGCAGGGGTTAAAAGCGCCTCGCTAACAGCCGAAAAGCACCGCAAAAACTACAGTAAAGTGCCGTAAAACACTTTACCGCCGACGCTCCCCCCGCCCCAGTGTGAAAGTGCCCTAACTGGACAAAAAGAGAGGAGAACTGATGAGCACCTTTCCTCACAGGGGAGATCAGTGCTGAATATCATCACCGCCTATCAGCAACCATCAGTACCACCTCATCAGTGCTGTCTTAACAGTGCCACCTAATCAGTGCAGCCCCTCAGTGCAGCCCATCAGTGTCACATAACCAGTGCAGCCCATCAGCGCCACCTCATCGGTGCAGCCCATCAGTGCAGCCCATCAGTGCCAAATCACCAGTGCAGCCCATCAGTGCCAAATCACCAGTGCAGCCCATCAGTGCCACATCACCAGTGCAGCCCATCAGTGCCACATCACCAGTGCAGCCCATCAGTGCCAAATCACCAGTGCAGCCCATCAGTGCCACATCACCAGTGCAGCCCATCAGTGCCACATCACCAGTGCAGCCCATCAGTGCCACATCACCAGTGCAGCCCATCAGTGCCACATCACCAGTGCAGCCCATCAGTGCCACATCACCAGTGCAGCCCATCAGTGCCACATCATCAGTGCAGCCCATCAGTGCCACATCACCACTGTCACATAACCAGTGCAGCCCATCAGTGCCAAGTCATCAGTGCAGCCCATCAGTGCCACATCACCAGTGCTACCTCATCAGTGAAGCCCATCAGTGCCACCTCATCAGTGCAGTCCATCAGTGCCACCCATCAGTGCCACATCACCAGTGCAGCCCATCAGTGCCACATCACCAGTGCATCCCATCAGTGCCACATCACCAGTGCAGCCCATCAGTGCCACCTCAGTGCAGCCCATTAGTGCTACATTATCAGTGCCACATCACCAGTACAGCCCATCAGTGCCACATCACCAGTGCAGCCCATCAGTGCCACATCATCAGTGCAGCCCATCAGTGCCACATCATCAGTGCAGCCCATCAGTGCCACCTCATCAGTGCAGCCCATCAGTGCCACCTCATCAGTGCAGCCCATCAGTGCCACCTCATCAGTGCAGCCCATCAGTGCTACATTATCAGTGCCACATCACCAGTGCAGCCCATCAGTGCCACCTCATCAGTGCAGCCCATCAATGCCACATCATCAGTGCAGCCCATCAGTGCCACATCACCGGTGCAGCCCAATCGTGCCACATCACCAGTGCCAACTCATCAGTGCAGCCCATTAGTGCCACCTCATCAGTGCAGCCCATCAATGCCACATCATCAGTGCAGCCCATCAGTGCCACATCACCGGTGCAGCCCAATCGTGCCACATCACCAGTGCCAACTCATCAGTGCAGCCCATCAGTGCCACATCATCAGTGCAGCCCATCAGTGCCATATCATTAGGGCAGCCCATCAGTGCCACCTCATCAGTGCAGCCCATCAGTGCCACCTCATCAGCGCAGCCCATCAGTGCCATCTCATGAGCACAGCCCATCAGTGCCATCTCATCAGCGCAGCCCATCAGTGCCATCTCATCAGCGCAGCCCATCAGTGCCATCTCATGAGCGCAGCCCATCAGTGCCATCTCATCAGCGCAGCCCATCAGTGCCATCTCATCAGCGCAGCCCATCAGTGCCACCTCATCAGCGCAGCCCATCAGTGCCACCTCATCAGCGCAGCCCATCAGTGCCACATCATCAGCGCAGCCCATCAGTGCCACATCATCAGCGCAGCCCATCAGTGCCACATCATCAGTGCAGCCCATCAGTGCCACATCATCAGTGCAGTCCATCAGCGCATAAAAAATAAAAAAAACTGCAGAGGTGATCAAATACATGCAGATATATAGAGAAGAGGCTTCTGGGGATCCCTCCCATAGATGGGGGGGAGCCTGCTGGCTAAAGTCACCCATTATTCCTTCAGACTTAAAGCAGATCTTCACCCTCACCACCCACCTTTTATTATTCCTCTCATCTCCTCCATTACAATTAAACATTTTTAAATTTGTTTATATAAATCTAATTAAAAAAAATAATAATTTGGGAACACATCCCGGCACTTCCTGTCCAAGAGTGACATACACAGTACCGGCGGCCTAATGCACAGAGCTCTGGACGGTAGTCAGAGGAGGCCTGTAAGCCACAGTGCTCTGGACGGTAGTCAGAGGAGGCCTGTAAGCCACAGTGCTCTGGACGGTAGTCAGAGGAGGCCTGTAAGCCACAGTGCTCTGGACGGTAGTCAGAGGAGGCCTGATAGCCACAGTGCTCTGGACGGTAGTCAGAGGAGGCCTGTAAGCCACAGTGCTCTGGACGGTAGTCAGAGGAGGCCTGTAATGCACAGTGCTCTGGACGGTGACCTGAGAGGGCCTGTAATGCACAGTGCTCTGGACGGTGGTCTGAGGAGGTCTCTAATGCACAGTGCTCTGGACGGTAGTCAGAGGAGGCCTGTAATGCACAGAGCTCTGGAGTGCTCTGAGAGGGCCTGTAACGCACAGTGCTCTGGACGGTGGTCTGAGGAGGTCTCTAAAGCACAGTGCTCTGGATGGTGGTCTGAGGAGGTCTCTAAAGCACAGTGCTCTGGATGGTGGTCTGAGGAGGTCTCTAATGCACAGTGCTCTGGACGGTGGTCTGAGGAGGTCTCTAATGCACAGTGCTCTGGACGGTGCTCTGAGGAGGTCTGTAAGGGCGCACACAGTGCTCTGGATGGTCATCTGTCTGAGGAGGCCTGATTTACTGCCACATACAGTGCTCTGGACAGTCTGGACTCTCGTGAGGCCTGTAATGCTGCACAGTGCTAAGCACACCACACCACTAAGCACGCTACGGTCACTACCTTGCTTGCAGGGAGGGGAAACACTCACTGGCTTTACAGGCGAAACTCTGAGGAAAGTGGAAGTTCATGTGGGCAAACATCTCTTCCTCACATTTTTTTTAATGCATTTTCGTTCATTGACAAAAATTGGAATTACTTTTCGTCATAGTTTTCTGAGTAATTTTTGTTTCGTTTTCGTCGCTGGTAACATGCCACTGACGCAAACTACGCCGAAAATATTTTTCTCAACGCAATTAACTCTGAATGAAGTTCAGACTTAAACATTGGTATGTGACTGTTATTATTTTCCAGGTGTTGGGTAGAGTGGAGGCCACAGTGTGGTGGGGAGATCCATCAAATCACGAAGGACCAGCAGCAAGCTCAGAACTTCCTCTCATGTGTGCCGACCATCACATACAGTGGGGATTGAAAGTTTGGGCACCCCAGGTAAAAATGTGTATTAATGTGCATAACGAAGCCAAGGAAAGATGGAAAAATCTTCAAATGGCATCAGATTAGACATTCTTATAATATGTCAAAAAAAGTTAGATTTTATTTCCATCATTTACACTTTCAAAATTACAGAAAACAAAAAAATGGCGTCTGCAAAAGTTTGGGCACCCTGCAGAATTTATAATCATCGTCTGGGAAGACCAGGTGATGTCAATCTCAAAAGCTTAGTTATCCAATTTTACGGATCTAATACTACCCTGATCTGACTTTTTGTGCTGGCAGGTACCGGGCATGAGAAGGGGGAAATCCAGAACTAACCGAAAGTGAAAATTGGCTCCCAAAAACCCTCCGCCATCTAAGGGCTCACGAGCAGGTAACAACCCCAACATGGCGTCCCGGACTGAGCAGCCCGAGCTACCCCCCCCCCCCCCCCCCCGGGGACTGAACAATTTAATACCTTCATGCAAACCATCACGGGCTGCCAGACCACTCTAACAGCAAAAATTTAACTCATGCAGATGGAGATGGGGTTGATCAGGTGAGATATTGATAAATATCGGGATAGACTCTTGGAAGCGGAGCGGAGGGTTGGAGAAACTGAAGACATGGTTCGTGAGCATGATGCCTCCCTCTGTACGCTACAAGTGAAGATGAAGGCAATGGAATCCCGTGCTGAGGACCAGGAAAATAGAAACTGTAGAAACAACCTCTGGTGGGCTTCCCTGAGGGAGTTGAGGGCCACGACCCAGAGGCCTACACAGAACATCTACTGCACACGCTCCTCCCTCAGGCGCCATTTTCTCCCCACTTCGTGGTGGAAAGAGCTTGCAGTCTATTAGGGGGCCGCCTGGTACCTCGCTACCTACCTTCATATTCCAGCTGTTGAACTTCAGAGACCAGGATCTGGCCCTGCGGGAGACGAGAAAAATTGAAGAGCTGTGCCACGAAAATGCAAGGATTGTGATCTTTCCAGATTATTCTGTGGAAACGCAGCGACTCTGCAGAACCTTCGACCAAGTTGAGGCCCAGCTACACACCAAAGGGTTAAAGTACAACATGATGTTCTAAGCCCGACTGCGTGTAGTGGATGGCGAGTCTACCCGTTACTTTAGGAGGAATCTCAATGGCTCGAATCCCTCCCCTAGGTCTGATAATCCTGCTTGCCGTACAGTTTAAGTTGCCCTGATAAATCCCTTCTACTCACTTCCCCTGTGCTGTGCCCTGTTGACTTCTCCCAACAATCCTTCTGACTCACCTCCTCTGCTGTGGGGCACTTACCTGGAACACCGGAGACTTTCGAGCTATGAAACGTTGGAGATAGGCCTGGGTCCCCTAGAGCTCAGCTAAACCTGAAGGTAACAGCCTGTAACCGGTTGCTTTGGGGGAACCCCCTACTGACCATCCTACCATGGTAACTCGTCCCCTTGGGCTCCGACAGTGTTTGCTTGCCTCCAGCTCCTCTGTAGTGCTATGTTAGAATGCTGGCTGCTGTCCTGCCCACTTTGCCGACTTCTCAGCGGATATATGCCTTGGTTCCCGGAACCATGGGAACGGAGTGCTCAGTTCAGCTGCTTATGGGCCTCAGAGGGGTGTCACTAGTCCCCCTCTCTGGATGGACATGAGGGAACGGTAGCTGCTGGCGGGATACAGCTCTCCTTGTCCTACTTTAGCCTCATGGAACTCTGAGGTGCTTGCCCAGACGGGTTCCCTATATGGTGCTATGTCTGATTACCCTGATGCCACTGGGAGATGCGAGATATGTGAGGGGATGTGCGGAAGGGAGTTTCTAACAAGTATCTCGTTGTATAGGTATAGCTCTAGATTTTTTTTTGATTTTTTTTGAATTTTACTCTATGTTTTTTTAAGCACTAGATGTAACTCAGTTTGCGCCCTTAGCATGGTCTTATGCTGCGTACACACGATCGGAAATTCTCCTCGGAGAAAGCTCTGATGGTTTTCCCGTTGGAATTCCGCTAAAACTGTCTTGCCTGCACACGGTCACACCAAATTCCGACCGCCAAGAACGCGGTGACGTACAACACATACGACGGGACTAGAAAAAGCAAGTTCAATACCTATTAGCCAACAGCTTCCATCTCGTAGTTGAATCTGAAGCATGCGTGAGTTTTTGCGTGTCGGAATTGCATACACACGATCGGAATTTCCTGTATTTTTATATATCTGCAATGATTGTAACCCTGATATCCAACATCTGTCTGTATTTTGTTCTCTCTGTCCGTTTTGTAAAATCGAAATAAACTTTATGTTTAAAAAAATAAATAAAAATTGCACCAGGACTTTTTCAGAATTCATTCAAATGGCAGACTCCACTCCTTTATGCATATCGTCCTGCAGTGGAACTTCTTATGAAGAAGTCATTAAAATCGCAGACTTCAGAAGAAGTCCGGCTGCAGGACAATACACATAAAGAGGCGGAGTCTATTAATGACTTCATCATGATAATAAGAGTGTTTGGGATCCATGACAATAGTGATGTAGCCGCATATTTGGTGCCATCCATTGGGTTCATATAAACTATATTGTCAAACGTATTGGGACGCCTGCCTTTACACGCACATGAACTTTAACAGCATCCCAGTCTTAGTCCACAGGGTTCAATATTGAGTTGACCCACCCTTTGCAGCTATAGCGGCTTTAACTCTTCTGGGAAGGCTGTCTCCACACGGATTTGGAGTGTGTCTATGGGAAAGTTTGACCATTCTTCCAGAAGTGTATTTTTGAGGTCAGGCCAGGGGTGGATCCAGAGTCTAGAATTTAGGACAGTTTACAGGGATCAGTAGAGCAAAGGACTAGGTGTCACCGGGGGGGGGGGGGGGGGGGGGGGCGCTGTGTACAGAGGTCAGTAGTATGTACAGCAGTGTACAGAGTTCAGTAGTATGTACAGCAGTGTACAGAGGTCAGTAGTATATAGAGCAGTGTACAGAGGTCAGTAGGATGTAGAGCAGTGTACAGAGGTCAGTAGGATGTATAACAGTATATATAAGTCAGTAGGATGTAGGGCAGTGTACAGAGGTCAGTAGGATGTTGGGCAGTAGAGAGGTCAGTAGGATGCAGAGCAGTGTACAGAGGTCAGTAGTAGATAGGGCAGTGGTAGGATGGGGTACAGAGGTCAGAGGATAGAGAGTAAGTAGGGCAGAGGGCAACAGGATAATATACAGGGGTCAGTGGAATGAAGAGCAGTATACAGACATCATTAGAATGTAGGACAGTTTACAGGGATCAGTAGAGCAAAGGACTAGGTGACGGGGGGGGGGGGGCACACAATGGGGGGGTCAAAAGGGCACAAACCAGGGGGTTGGGAGCAGTGTACAGTACAGTGCTGTACAGCAGTGTACAGAGGTCAGTAGGATGTAGAGCAGTGTACAGAGGTCAGTAGTATGTAGAGCAGTGTACAGAGGTCAGTAGTATGTAGTGCAGTGTACAGAGGTCAGTAGGGCAGTGTACAGAGGTCAGTGGGATGTAGAGCAGTGTACAGAGGTCAGTAGGATGTATAACAGTATATAGAAGTCAGTAGGATGTAGGGCAGTGTACAGAGGTCAGTAGGATGTTGGGCAGTAGAGAGGTCAGTAGGATGCAGAGCAGTGTACAGAGGTCAGTAGTAGGTAGGGCAGTGGTAGGATGGGGTACAGAGGTCAGAGGATAGAGATTAAGTAGGGCAGAGGGCAACAGGATAATATACAGGGGTCAGTGGAATGAAGAGCAGTATACAGACATCATTAGAATGTAGGACAGTTTACAGGGATCAGTAGAGCAAAGGACTAGGTGACGGGGGGGGGGGGGTGGAACGGCACACACTGGGGGGGTCAAAAGGGCACAAACCAGGGGGTTGGAAGCAGTGTACAGTACAGTGCTGTACAGCAGTGTACAGAGGTCAGTAGGATGTAGAGCAGTGTACACAGGTCAGTAGTATGTAGAGCAGTGTACAGAGGTCAGTAGGGCAGTGTACAGAGGTCAGTAGGTTGTAGAGCAGTGTACAGAGGTCAGTAGTATGTAGAACAGTGTACAGAGGTCAGTAGTATGTAGAGCAGTGTACAGAGGTCAGTAGTATGTAGAGCAGTGTACAGAGGTCAGTAGTATGTAGAGCAGTGTACAGAGGTCAGTAGTATGTAGAGCAGTGTACAGAGGTTAGTAGTATGTAGAGCAGTGTACAGAGGTTAGTAGTATGTAAAGCAGTGTACAGAGGTTAGTAGGATGTAGGGCAGTATACAGAGGTCAGTAGGATGTAGGGCAGCTGACAGAGGTCAGTATTAGGTAGGGCATTGGTCAGTAGGATGGTGTACAGAGATCAGAGGATAGAGGGTAAGCAGGGTGGAGGACAGGGGGCAACAGGACAATGTACAGGGGTCGGTGGAATGAAGAGCAGTATACAGAGATCATTAGAATGTAGGACAGTTTACAGGGATCAGTAGAGCAAAGGACTAGGTTTCACCAGGGGGGGGTCAGAACGGCACACACTGGGGGGGGGGGGGGGTCGGAAGGGCACAAACCAGGGGGCTGGGAGGGCACACACCGGAGGGGGGGGGGTCAGAAAGACTCACTTCAGGGGGTCAGGACAGACACTGGGGGGATCGGGAGGGCACACAACAGGAGGCTGGGAGGGCGGGAGGACACACAAGAGGAGGGTCAGGAGGACACACATCAGGGGGTCAGGAGGGCATACACTGGGGAGATCAGGAGGGCATGCACCACAGGGCTGGGAGGGCAGCAGAACACACTAGGGGAGGGTCAGGAGGACACACATCAGGGGTCAGGAGGGCATACACTGGGGGGCTGCTCACACCTCCCTCTTCAAGGCAGGTGCGATCTCGGGGGTCAGGCACATCCCCATCCCACCCACTCAAGCAGCAAAAACCAGGAGGATCATGCCCACTCAAGCAGAAGCCTGCAGGAGAGAGGCTGGAAACTGCTGGGGGGGGGGGGGGGGTACAGGGTCTAGTGCCAATTTGTAATGGCTGTGAGTTGTCCCAACTGCGGCTCTGTAATTTCCCGGGGGGCGCGCTTGGCCTCAGAAACGGAGTTGGTAATGTTTTCCCGTGGAGGAAGCAATTGTCCCGTTGCCTCCCCCCCGGATCCGCCCCTGGGTCAGGCACTGATGTTGAATGAGAAGGCCTGGCTCGCAGTCTATTGCATTTATTTCATATCAGGGTTGAGGTCAGGACTCTGTGCAGGCCAGTTAAGTCCCTCCACCCCAAATTTGTTCATCCATGTCTTTATGGACCTTGCCTTGTGCACTGGTGGGCAGTCATGTTGGAACAGGAAGGGGCCGTCCCCAAACTGTCCAAACAAATTTGGGAGCATGAAATTGTCCAAAATGTCTTGGTATGATGATCCCTTAAGAGTTCCCTTCACTGGAACTGAGGGGCCAAGCCCTGAAAAAAAAACCCTCACACCATAATCCCCCCTCCACCAAATGATGTGGACCATAAAGACACGGATGAGCGAGTTTGGGGTGGAGGAACTTGACTGGTGAAGTTGAAGCTGTTATAGCTGTAAAGGGCGGAGCCAACTCAATATTGAACCCTATGGACTAAGACTGGGATGCCATTAAAGTTCATGTGCGTGTAAAGGCAGGTGTCCCAATACTTTTGGTAATATTGCGTACACACACACTGACAGGGCTACTTTAACCCCAACAGCTTTAGATGAACCCCACCAACCCTCACCCCAGGAATACCCCTGAAGAGTTAACAGTGGCACTCAAAAAAACTCTAAACGCGGAGATGCCGGTGCTGAAAACCACTGATCCGTATAATTGGCAGCTTTATTATAACATGTCCTTGCCAGCAAATGTAAAACCTTCAGCCGGAAACAGAAGCCGGAGAACAATTGACCGCATGCCAGCCGCTGGGTACCGGGGGCCCACGGCTACACCAAGGCCAGACGGCAGAGGTGACCCCGGACCCCAGTCGGGCCCCGCCAACTCCACACAGCTGTGACCGAAAGAGGAGAAAACAAACCGAGAAAGGAAAGGAGCGCACCGCCATATAAACACCGACTACAGGAATATATACCCCGCACTGCCATTCCAATACAATAATCATACGGGAAAAATATTATAATCTGTATCTTACTTCTGTAACAATAATAATATAATATATACAGTGCCTTGAAAAAGTATTCACACCCCTTGAAATTTTCCATGTTTTTTCATGTTACAACCAAAAACGTAAATTTATTTTATTGGGATTTTATGTGATTGACCAACACAAAGTGACACATAATTGTGAAGTGAAAGGAAAATGATTTTCAAATTTTTTTACAAATAAATATGTGAAAAGTGTGGGGGAAGGGCATTTGTATGGCGCCCCCCGGAGTCAATACTTTGTAGAACCACCTTTCTCTGCAATTACAGCTGCAAGTCTTTTTGGGGATGTCTCTACCAGCTTTGCCCATCTAGAGAGGACATTTCTGCCCATTCTTCTTCTTTGTAAAATATCTCAAGCTCTGTCAGATTGGATGGAAAGCGTCTGTGATCAGCAATTTTCAAGTCTTGCCACAGATTCTCAATTGGATTTAGGTCTGGACTGTGCCTGGGCTATTCTAACACATGAATATGCTTTGATGTAAACCATTCCATTGTAGCTCTGGCTGGATGTTTCGGGTTGTTGTCCTGCCGGAAGGTGAACCTCCACCCCGGTCTCAAGTCTTTTGCAGACTCTAAGCCCTTGTACACACGGTCGGAAATTCCGACCACAAAATCCGTCGGATTTTTTCCGACTGATTTTGTCCGAAACTGGTTTTGCATACACACGGTTGGACAAAGTTGTCGGAAAATCCGATCGTTCAGAACGTGATGACGTTTGTTTGTTCCGACGGGACCACCTTCAGCCTAGTAGCCAATAATTTCTATAGAGAGGATAAGGGTGGGTTCCACCCTTATCCTCTCTATAGAAACTATTTAGGGATGGAAACAACACATTCGTCTATTAGGTTTACTCTTTGGTCATATGCGGGCATAATACCCACTCTAATCTTTACAATTATATACTATATTGGTTAGTACCCTGTGCCCTTTCAGTAGGCCATTTATCTTTATTATTATATATTTTTTATCTTTGGGGGCGGCCTCATTTACTTCCGGGAGTTGCGACGCGCACCGCGGCTTTCCCCCCACCCACGTGACCGTCAGGTCTTCGGTGGTGAGGGGGGCTCGTCCTCGCTGTGCGTCGACGTCACGCCCACGCGCCTTGCGTCCGGCGTCATTCATGACGCTGAACACTGACGTGTTTGTTTCTCCCATCTCCGCTCAGCACGAGGGCTGTTTGGGGCTCTCTCGTGCGAGCGTTAAGTCATTCGGATGCGGGTACTCTAGCTCTCTGAGCTGGGCATTTCCTAGCGTGACGTTGGTCACATCCTCGCCGGCGCTGCAGCCTACGTTTCATCACCTATTTTTCATTGGTAGGACACCCTTTACTTCTAAAGGTTTTCCTTACACGTGTCACCCCTGCTTAACACACAGTTTCGTTTCAGGTAATTTATGACCTTGTATTTTGGGTCTCTTATCTCCGTGGTGTTATAGTCACTGTGGGTTTCTCGAATTCTGTCTATTCACCTCCTTTTTCACTATGGGATGAATTTTCTTTATCCAACATCCACTAAATCACTCACCTTTCTTGTCTCTTTATCATCACTACATCTCACCCCCCAAAAAATCCCCCCCCCCCTTTTCCCTATCACACCTCACATACATTACATTATTCCTCCTATTTTCTTTAGGTTCCTCAGCTTCCCTCCACCTATACTCACTCGCTCCTGAGTAAATTCCAATCACATTGAGGACTATTCACTCTTTAGCCTGCTTGCCGGCTTCTTGGATGTTACCTCAACTCCCGGAAAAATGCAGATTCCCCCTCCATAATGCCTCGGATGTAAAATCCTTATTACCATGAGACCCAGATGTACTTTTT
The DNA here is from genome assembly GCF_037356315.1 of Lithobates pipiens. Taxonomy (NCBI): domain Eukaryota; kingdom Metazoa; phylum Chordata; class Amphibia; order Anura; family Ranidae; genus Lithobates; species Lithobates pipiens. Next base: position 584,233,442 of record NW_027507764.1, on the reverse strand, counting down.
GTTATCCTATAGGTAAGAGTGGACGGGACCACTTCTGTATGTTTGCCCCTCCTTCTTCCTGTATAATCAATCATCATTGATTTTAATACTCAGTATATATTTTTGTCACAGGTACCCCCAATTTTTATAGCAGCTCCTGATGAGTGGAAACAGTCCACGAAACGCGTCAAGCTTTTTACAAGAATTTTACCATTGGAGGTTATGCCCCAACAACCAAGATTCTCTTATGGGTCCTATTTATGTATTTAAATCATCAATTCAGTTTATTGGTCTCCACTGTATATGCACTTTGGGATATGCTATTGACCTGCTACTATTTATGTGTAACTATGCTACTACATCATGAAATATATACATTAATGCTTATTTAATATGAATTGACCTATGTTACCATTATATCTGTTTCTTACTCATTCATTAACCTTCCATTATTATTTATTACTATTCATTTATTTTTATTATTATTATATATTTTTCTATTTATTTATTTTTCATTTTTTTTTTATTATTTTATCTTATATGTTTCTGTATATGTCTATGCATTTTAATATTGACGTATTGTTAATACTACTGTAGTATCTCCCTGTGCATCGCCAATAAATTATCTTTTTATTGATTGATTTAATTGACCTTTCAATGTGTTGTTTCATATAAAGTCCCACTTCTGCCCCCTCTTTCCTAGTAGCCAATAGCTTTGCTCTCGTACTTTGATCTGAGCATGCGTGGCACTTTGTCTGATCGGAATTCTCTACAAATGATTGGATAAAGTCTGATCGGATCATGTTGTCGGAAAATTTTATATCCAGCTCTCAAACTTTGTTGGTCGGACATTCCGACGGAAAAAGTCCTATGGAGCCCACACACGGTCAGATTATCCGACAACACGGTCCGATCGGACATTTTCCATAGGAATGTCCGACCGTGTGTACAAAGGCTAAGGCCGCGTACACACGCGGGGACTGTTCGCCCAACTTTGTCCGCTGAACAGTGTTTCGGCGAACAGTCCGCCCGTGTGTGGGCTTTCAGCGGACAGTTTCAGCGAACAGTTTGCTGAACAAAGTTTTTCGGAATTTCCGAAAAACTGTCCGCTGAAACTTGGTTTCAGCGAACAGTCCCCTCGTGTGTAGGCTTGTTCGACAAACTAAGTTCCGCGCATGCTCAGAAAGGATTTACACGCCGAAAGTTATAATGCAGTGTATAGGACGTTGTATTTTCCGTCCCGTCGTACGTGCCGTTCACGTCATCGCGCACGGTTTCAGCAAACTGTTCGTTTGTCGTGTGTGGGCAAGTCCGTCCATGCTAATTTTGAGCGGACTGTTTGCTGAAACTGTTTGACGGACAAAGTTGGGCGAACAGTCCCCGCGTGTGTACGCGGCCTAACAGGTTTTCTTCTAGGAGTATCATGTATTTGGCTCCATCCATCTTCCCATCAACTCTGACCGGCTTCCCTGTCCCTGCTGAAGAAAAACATCCCCACCACATGATGCTGCCACCACCATGTTTCACGGTGGTGATGGTGTGTTCCGAGTGATGTGCAGTGTTAGTTTTCCCCACACATAGCGTTTTGCTTTTAGGCCAAAAAGTTGAATTTTGGTCTCACCTGACCAGATCACCTTCTTCCACATGTTTGCTGCCCCCTCCCCCACATGGCTTCTCACAAACTACAAACAGGACTTCTTATGACTTTCTATCACCAATGTCTTTCTTCTTGTCACTCTTCCATAAAGGGCAGATTTGTGGAGAGACGACTAATAGTTGTCCTGATTCTCCCCCCTGAGCTGTGGATCTCTGCAGCTCCTCCAGAGTTACCATGGACCTCTTGGCTGCTTCTCTGATGAATGCTCTCCTTGCCCGGCCCGGTCAGTTTAGGTGGACGGCCATGTCTTGGTAGGTTTATAGTTGCGCCATACTCTTTCCATTTTCCGATGATGGATTGAACAGAGCTGCGTGAGATGATCAAAGCTTGGGAGATTTTTTCATAAACGAACCCTGCTTTATACTTCTCCACAACCTTATCCCTGACTTGTCTGGTGTGTTCCTTGGCCTTCATGATGCCATTTGTTCACTAAGGTCCTCTAACAAACCTCTGAGGGCTTCACAGAACAGCTGTATTTATACTGAGATTACATTACACACAAGTGGACTCTATATACTAATTAGGTGGCATCTGAAGGCAATTGGCTCCACTAGATTTTAGTTAGGGGTATCAGAGTAAAGGGGGCTGAATACAAATGCCCCCACGCGTATTTTTTTTGTAAAAAAGAATGTTGAAAACAATTTATCATTTTCCTTCCACTTCACAATTATGAGACACTTTGTGTTGGTCTATCACATAAAATCCCAATAAAATACATTTAGGTTTTTGGTTGTAACCTGACAAAATGTGGAAAATTTCAAGGGGTATGAATACTTTTTCAAGGCTCTGTATATTTATCTCTGAAACAATAATAATATAATATGTATATTATTTCTGTAACAATAATAATGTTATGGGTTTCTTATATCTGCAACAATAAAAATACTGTACTCACTGTGTGCACTGAATGTCAATGTAACTTCTATATACAAATATACCCAAAAAGCCCAATTATATTTATACTGTTGGACTTTTGGGTTTATTTTGTTAATACAAGGTCACATTGATTTTCCTGTGAGGGCGCACAGCGAGTGCAGTTATTTCATGACCTATTGTTGGATGTGAATGTGCCGCCCCTGTGAGATGCACACGAGTGTCATTAAAGAGGAAGTAAACCGCTGCCTCTTTTTTTTTTCCCTCTAACCTGCAAGATCAAAGGCAAAATGTGCTAGTATGCATTGCATACCAGCACATTATGTGAAACTTACCTGCAAACAAAGCCCTCGTATTCCCAGCTGGAAGCTGCATCCATCTTCACCCCTCTTCCTTCTGGGTCCATGGACTCCGGCTGTGCGACAGGCTGGAGCCGCGTGACGTCACCCTTGCGCATGCGCCCGGGAGCCGCTGGTCACGGCGCAGGGCCCCAAAGAAAAGGCACGGGCGGCCATTCCTTCAGCGCATGCGCCGATGACATCACCGGCTGCATATATACAGTAAATATCTCCTAAACAGTGCATGTTTAGGAGATATTTACAGTACTTATAAGTAAACATTATTATAGGCTTACCTACAGTGCCTTGAAAAAGTATTCATACCCCTTGACATTTTCCACATTTTGTCAGGTTGCAACCAAAAACCGTAAATGTATTTTATTGGGATGTTATGCGATTGACCAGTGATGGTGAACCTCGGCACCCCAGATGTTTTGGAACTACATTTCCCATGATACTCAACTACACTGCAGAGTGCAGGAGCATCATGGGAAATGTAGGTCCAAAGCATCTGGGGTGCCGAGGTTCGCTTGTTTACAAAAAAGTAAGTGTGGCGTGTATTTGTATTCAGCCCCCTTTACTCTGATACCCCTAACTAAAATCTAGTGGAACCAATTTCCTTCAGATGTTACCTAATTAGTATATAGAGTCCGCCTGTGCATAATGCAATCTCAGTATAAATACAGCTGTTCTGTGAAGCCCTCAGAGGTTTGTTATTGAACCTTAGTGAACAAACAGCATCATGAAGGCCAAGGAACACTCCAGACAGGTCAGGGATAAAGTTGTGGAGAAGTATAAAGCAGGGTTAGGTTATAAAAAATCTCCCAAGCTTTGACCATCTCACGGAGCTCTGTTCAATTCATCATCGGAAAATGGAAAGAGTATGGGCGCAACTGCAAACCTACCAAGACATGGCCGTCCACCTAAACTGACAGGCCAGGCAAGGAGAGCATTCATCAGAGAAGAGCCAAGAGGTCCATGGTAACTCTGGAGGAGCTGCAGAGATCCACAGCTCAGGGGGGAGAATCTGTCCACAGGACAACTATTAGTCGTCTCTCCACAAATCTGCCCTTTATGGAAGAGTGACAAGAAGAAAGACATTGGTGATAGAAAGTCATAAGAAGTCCTGTTTGTAGTTTGTGAGAAGCCATGTGGGGGAGGGGGCAGCAAACATGTGGAAGAAGGTGATCTGCTCAGATGAGACCAAAAATTAACTTTGTGGCCTAAAAGCAAAACGCTATGTGTGGGGAAAACTAACACTGCCCATCCCCCTGAACACACCATCCCCACCGTGAAACATGGTGGTGGCAGCATCATGTGGTGGAGATGCTTTTCTTCAGCAGGGACAGGGAAGCTGGTCAGAGTTGATGGGATGATGGATGGAGCCAAATACAGGACAATCTTAGAAGAAAACCTGTTAGAGTCGGCAAAAGACTTGAGACTGGGGCGGAGGTTCACCTTCCAGCAGGACAACGACCCGAAACATCCAGCCAGAGCTACAATGGAATGGTTTAGATCAAAGCATATTCATGTGTTAGAATGGCCCAGTCACAGTCCAGACCTAAATCCCATTGAGACTCTGTGGCAAGACTTGAAAATTGCTGATCACAGACGCTCTCCATCCAATCTGACAGAGCTTGAGATATTTTACAAAGAAGAAGAATGGGCAGAAATGTCCCTCTCTAGATGTGCAAAGCTGGTAGAGACACCCCCAAAAATATTTGCAGCTGTAATTGCAGAGAAAGGCAGTTCTACAAAGTATTGACTCCGGGGGGCGCCATACAAATGTACCCCCCACACTTTTCACATATTTATTTGTAAAAATAATTGAAAACTATTTATCATTTTCCTTCCACTTCACAATTATGTGACACTTTGTGTTGGTCGATCACATAAAATCCCAATAAAATACATTTACGTTTTTGGTTGCAACATGACAACATGTGGAAACATTTCAAGGGGTATGAATATTTTTTATTTTAGTTTTGGAGGGGAGAGGGAGCAGAACCTGCCAGGGAGATCCCCCCTCTCTATTATCCTGATTTCCATTATCATTGAAAGTGAAAGTTAGAGAAAAAAAAAATCCTACGTTTCAGGTTGTCCCTAAAAAAGTAATAAAAAGGGGAAATCTTCCAATGGGGTCCCCAGGGAATCCCTTTAATTTGGAGGGGTTTCCTCTCACTTTCTGTTTGGCTATGAGACAGGAAGTGAAGGCAAATCCCTGTAATGGGTCACAGAGGGCAAAAAATAAAACATTACAGGGTTTATAACCCTCCCTTACACTATCCATTAGGAAGAAAGAAAAAAAAAAAGTTTTGCCTATAGTTCTACATTTAAAAGTGGAGTTCCACACAAAAATGAAACTTCCACTTTTCGGAATCTTCACCCTCTCCAGTGTCACATTTGGCACCTTTTAGTGGGGAGGGGGGGGGAGCAGATAACTGCCTAATACAGGTATTTTGCTCCCACTGACGGGCATAGATACCCGAGCCACCCACGGGTATCTATGCTACTTCCCATCCCCCATTCCCCCCCCCCCCCCCCCCGGCTGTGTTCTAGGAGACACACGGGTCCCAGGAGACAGCAGGGACCAGTGGGATAGCGCAGCGAGAGTCGCGCATGCGCACTAGGGAACCAGGAAGTGAAGCCGCAAGGCTTCACTTCCTGATTCCCTTACTGAAGATGGCGGCGGCAGCACCCGAGCGACAGATCGGCTTCGGGTGCTGACATCGCGGGCGCCCTGGACAGGTAAGTGTCCATATATTAAAAGTCAGCGGCTGTAGTATTTGTAGCTGCTGACTTTAAAAAAAAAAAAAAAAACAATCGTCGGAACTCCGCCTTTCAGGTTTATTTGTATGTACAAATGACATTGTCACTATTTGATTTTAAGTGCATATAGTGAATACAGCTATTGTTGCAACAAATTATATTATTTTATTATACTAAATTATAGAGTTATTAAAGAATTATTCTTATTATTTTATATCAGTAGTATATAATTACTATTTAATTATTATCAATCTGGGTCACTGCTCTGTGCACTGGAGCTTCTTTCCTGCTACAAAATAGTAAACAAAATAATATAAATGGTAACAAAAAAAAAAAAAAGATCACAAGATATGTTCAGGGTCTACTGGCACTAGAATAATAGAGAACGGATCTGAAAAAAAAAAACACCTGTTTAAATTGACTCAAAAAAAAAAAAAAGCAGTATATGTATACTACTGACTGTATGTATGTATGTATGTATGTATGTATGTATGTATGTATATATATATGTATGTATATATATATTGTAGACATGTCACTGGAGAAGTGATCGAGGGGGTGTACATCTCACCTAGGTTGCTACACAGTGTGAGATGGTAAGTCCAGGATGGATCAGTTTCTCAGCAGCGATATGCTGCTGAGTTGTTATTTAATTTTGCCGGGCCTGGGTTTATATGGAATGGCAGGTAGGTTTGGTAGAGGGACCTGTCATTCCACATCCCCCGATCCAGTTCTGGGTTTGGGATCAGGTGAGCTTTGATCCTAATTAGCCTGGGAAGCTAAAGGCTCTGTAGGGTCTGCAGGTGATTGCTCTCAGCCAGGGAATGAACAATCTGTGTGTTGAAGGAAGCTGCAAGCACAGCCACTGCTGGAGCTAAAACTCACCCTGCGATATCCAGGCGAAAGACGCTGTGTTTGTAAGTGTCAGATAGGTGAGCAGAACCTGTTAGTAAGCGCCCAGCCGGGCTAGGACTTTTATTTTTGTTGTACTTAGAAAGCACGGTGTTGCTGTATATTTTGTTTGCTGGACTGTTTGTACCACGAATAAACGCCAAGATCTGCTTTATAAATTCCAAGTCTGCTGTAAACTGTGTCCAAACACACCCTACCCCGGGAAGATCCCTTACAATTGGTGTTCGAATGCGGGCAAAGTCGGTTGCTAGGGGCAACGGTGTGGACAGACTTGGCTACAGCTGCTTATGTCTTGGGTGAAAGCTGCAATGACACTCCAGGAACAGTCCAGCAACATGGAGGAGATGCTGAAGCAGTTTATGCAAGTGAGTTTGCAACAACAGCAACGACATGAACAGTCCATGGCTGCACAACAGCAGGCTCAGATAGAGGCCAATAGACGACATGAACAGTCCATGGCTGCACAACAACAACTTATTGAGCACCTGATAGCAAATCGAGAGGCGCCTGTGGTGATGGGAGCCGCTCCAGAGATTTTTTCTGGGAGAAGGACTGTGCAGAAAGCGCTGCAAAAGATGACTGCTGAGGACGATGTTGAGGCCTATCTAACAGTATTTGAGCGCGTGGCTGAGCGAGAGAAGTTACCAGCCGCTGAGTGGGCAGAGGTAATTGCGCCCTATTTAACAGGTGAACCTCAAAAAGCCTACTATGACCTCAGTGAGCAAGAGGTTAAGGACTATACTCGGCTAAAAGAGGAGATGCTTGCCCGACTAGGAGTTACTACTGCAGTCCGTGCCCGGAGGGTACGCAACTGGAGCTACAGTCTGGACAAATCAGCGAGGTCCCAGATGTATGACCTAATCCATTTGGCAAGAAAGTGGTTGGAGCCAGACACTTCTACTCCTGCACAAATCCTAGAGAAGGTCGTGATGGATCGCTACCTCCGAGCACTTCCTACTGACCTGCAACGCTGGGTGGGACAAGGTGATCCTAAGAATGCAAACGAACTTGTCAACCTTGTGGAGAGGTTCCAGGCGACTGAGGACTACCTCCGTGATGTTCCTGCAGCATCTTCACCTCCCCGGAGCGCCAGATCTGTGCCGTCAGCTGGTAAGAGACTTCCATCTATTGGGGGAGTGTGGAGGGGTGCTGATGGAGGGAAAAGGGCTCAAGTGGTGTCTCAGGGACAAAAGACTGGTGATGGTCCCGGGTGGCTAAGGGGCTCTGAAAAGAACTCCTTGCCAAAGAGACCAGGCCCTATCCAGTGTTGGAGATGCCATGAGGCGGGACACGTGTCGGCCCATTGCCCTCTTACCTCTGAACCCATGGAATGTGACGCTAGCCGGCGTCAGTCGCTATTTGCGGAACCATCTTGTGTTGCAGTTCCTGGACTAGAGACTGAACCGCAAATCTGCGATATTACAATCAATGACTTTCCTGTTAAGGCGTTAATGGACTCGGGAAGCCTCGTAACCTTGGTGCATGCTAGTCTGGTGGCTGGGGACTTAGAGTCTAAAAAGCATATGAGTGTTGTGTGCATACATGGTGATACAAAAGTGTACCCTATAGTGCTGGCTAAAGTCGGGACTGAACAAGGCACAGTACAATATGAAGTGGGTGTGGTTAAAAACCTCATGCATAATGTAATATTGGGGCGCGATTTTCCTTTATTCTGGGCTCTCTGGGAAAAAAGAAAAATCCCCAAAAGGAGTGAGGATACCTCTAAGGGGGTTGCCTTGTCCACTGTGAATGATAAAAGTATGCAGGATGAAAATGATTGTTTTCCTTTACAGGTCCTGGCTGGGGAGGAGGAGGCTCCTCCCACTGAGCAAAATATACTAGACTTAGAGGTGTCTAGGGATAATTTTGGGGCTGCACAATTACAGGACCCCACTCTCAAAAATGCGAGAGAGCAGGTTGCTGTAATGAATGGGGTACCTCAGGAACCAGATGCTGAAAAAAGATTTCCACATTTTTCGGTGACTAATGATCTTTTCTATAGAGTCAATAAGATTAAGGATGAGATTGTGGAACAGCTTCTGGTACCTAAGCCGTACCGGCGTCAGGTGCTTGACATGGCACATAACCATGTTCTTGGGGGACACTTGGGGACTGACAAAACGAGGGAGAGGGTTCTCCAGAGGTTTTTTTGGCCGGCGATATATGATGACATTAAAAAATACTGCGAGTCGTGCCCCACATGTCAGGTTAGTGCCCCAGTGTCACATTTTCGCAGTCCTTTGGTTTCGCTCCCTATTATAGAGGTGCCTTTTGAGCGTATTGCCATGGATTTAGTGGGTCCCGTTGTAAAGTCAGCTAGAGGACACCAGTATATTTTGGTAGTCCTGGATTATGCGACCCGCTATCCTGAGGCTGTACCCTTAAGAAACACTGCATCTAAAACAATTGCACGTGAGTTGTTTTATATGTTCTCTAGGACTGGGATCCCCAAAGAAATCCTAACTGACCAAGGTACGCCGTTTATGTCGAAAGTAATGAAGGAATTATGCAGACTATTTAAAATCTCACACATCCGTACCTCTGTATACCACCCCCAGACGGACGGATTGGTGGAGAGATTTAATAAAACTTTGAAACATATGTTGAAGAAAGTGGTGGCAAAAGATGGTCGTGACTGGGATCATTTATTACCCTACCTCATGTTTGCTATTAGGGAAGTGCCCCAAGCGTCCACAGGGTTCTCACCATTCGAGTTGGTCTATGGTCGTCACCCTAGGGGTCTACTGGACATTGCAAAAGAAACATGGGAGAATGAGTCCACCCCATACAAGAGTGTTATTGAGCATGTAGCACAAATGCAGGACCGTATAGCCACTGTAATGCCCCTGGTAAGGGAACACCTCCAGAGAGCTCAAGAGGCCCAAAGTAGAATTTACAACCGGTCCGCAAGAATCAGGACATTCAACCCAGGCGATAGGGTCCTTATACTAGTCCCCACTGTTGAGAGTAAATTCTTGGCGAAGTGGCAAGGTCCCTATGAAATTGTTGAAAAGGTCAGTGAGGTGAACTACAAGGTACACCAACCAGGTAGAAGGAAGCCTTTCCAAGTTTATCACATAAACTTGATCAAGCCCTGGAAAGACAGGGAATCCTTGGTGGCGACAAATACTGTTAATAATTTGTCACCACCAATCCCTCCAGTCAAGGTAGGTGATACTCTATCAGTGTCACAGAAACAGGAGGCTCAGGAATTTTTACAGAAAAACAAAAACAAGTTCTCTGACCTCCCAGGGCGTACACACCTCATCCATCATCACATTGAAACTGAGCCTAGAAGCAGAGTAAACCTTAAGCCCTATAGGATACCCGAGGCAC